>NC_134493.1:10834296-11134296 GCF_040206685.1 Ascaphus truei
GTCAGTCTCTCTCTCTCTCTCTCTCTCTCTCTCTCTCTCTCTGTGTGTGTGTCAGTCTCTCTCTCTCTCTCTCTCTCTCTCTGTGTGTGTCAGTCTCTCTCTCTCTCTCTCTCTCTCTCTCTCTCTCTCTCTCTCTCTCTCTGTGTGTCAGTCTCTCTCTCTCATCTCTCTCTGTCAGTCTCTCTCTCTCTCTCTGTGTCAGTCTCTCTCTCTCTCTGTGTCAGTCTCTCTCTCTCTCTCTCTCTCTCTCTCTGTGTCAGTCTCTCTCTCTCTCTCTCTGTGTCAGTCTCTCTCTCTCTGTCAGTCTCTCTCTCTCTCTCTCTCTCTCTGTGTGTGTGTCAGTCTCTCTCTCTCTCTCTCTCTCTCTCTGTGTCAGTCTCTCTCTCTCTCTCTCTGTGTCAGTCTCTCTCTCTCTCTCTCTCTCTCTCTCTCTCTCTCTCTCTCTCTCTCTCATTCTTCGGAAGCTGGAATGTCCCTGGGCTTGACAGCATCAGAAACAAGGCATGAAGGCAGAGGGTGCCAAGAATCCCCGGAGGTTAAACAACATCTGTCATTCAAACCTAAACCTGGCTACCTAGAACTGCCAGACTCTCTCCAGAGAAGCAGCACTGGAAGAACTGGAAGACGAACTTGAAAAGATTAAATGGGATATTGATGGTTTTAGTAAAGGTAGAAGAAAGATGAAGGCCTCGTTGAGCTCAAAAGCAGACACCTATTCTATTACAGAGGTGCAGATAATGAATTAATCAGTGGAGTAGAGGCTTCAAATAATACAAGTCGATGCTCCAACATTTAAGTCACGGAGACAATGATGTGGAAGACTTCTACCATGAAATTAATCAATTTAACAACAAAGGAAATTGTCACCTGAAGATCATTATGGGATATTTCAATGCAAAGATTGCTGCCTATCAGAAAGATGAAGGATCTGTTGGTAAGTATGGTTACAGTAACAGGAATGAACATGGACACACATTTTTATTTGCAGATTGTTTCAATTTGCAGAATGGGAAAAATGCTATATAATGAAGTCATTCCCCAAGAAGAATCCAAACAGAAAATGGACATTGTTTATATTTCCTGTTTTACCAGGAAGTAATACATTGAGCGTTATCTCTCGTTTTCAAGTATGTCCTGGGCACAGAGTTATGATGACAAATACATGGTTACAAATACATAGTTACATTAAGTGAGCAGGGTTATACATTATATACAAGACATTGCATGCATACTGTAGTTAAAGATTATTTATGTTATAGGCATATGTAATAGTAACAGACCAGATTAAAATGTGAGACAGCTTTAGTTTTGAAAGAACTTAGACTGATGGTGGCTGTGGGAGTCTCCGGTAGATTGTTCCGGTTGTGGGGTGCACGGTAAGAGAAGGAGGAGCGGACGGATAATTTGCTGAACCTTGGGACCATGAACAGTCTTTTGGAGTCAGATCTCAGATGATTAGTGCTGCATGTGGTAGATGTGAGGAGCTTGTTCAGATAGACGGGTAACTTGCCCAGAAAATAGTTGAAGGCACTACAGGAAAGGTGAACTTTGCGCTTAGACTCAAGTGATGACCAATCTAGTGCTTTGAGCATTTCACATTGATGACTGTTGTAGTTGCATTGGAGGACAAAGCGGCATAGTGAGTTAGAGGGTATCAAGTTTGCTACGGTGAGTTGCCATCTGCTGTGCGATGCGCCTTCTGACCTGCAGACTTAGGAAGGATTTATTCCTGTAAAGTACACATAGTTTGGCATAGGTTTTGGATATCAGGGTATCAATGTGTAACCCAAATGTTAAATGGGAGTCAAACCATATGCCCAAATATTTGAAACTAGTAACAGGGGCTAGGATAGTATTAGAATTGTTTCTGATCTGGAGCTCATTCATAGGAACCTTTAGAAATTTAGCATTGGTCCCAAATACCATTGTTACAGTCTTGTCAGTGTTTAAAAACAGTTTGTTTTGGGAAATCCAATTTTCAAGTCTCAAAAAGTCACATTGAAGTATGTGTCTAAGGTCGGAGAGGCTAGGGTTGTGTGCATACATTATAAGATTGCGTGATCTGCATACATGTGTATTGAGGCTCCCTTAGAAGCTGTAGGAAGATCATTGATGAACAATGAGAAGAGTAGGGGCCCCAGAACAGGACCTTGTGGGACACCGCAGGTGATATCCAAGGGGTTGGGGTTATTGCCTGAGATAGACACATGTTGGGATCTACCCGATAGGTAGGAATGAAACCAGTTTAACGCATGCTTCCCTACAGTATTTCAGAGCACTGGAGTTTGTTAAGCAAGATAACATGATCAACAGTATCAAAAGCCTTTGCAAAATCTAGGAATATTGCACCAGTGAGTTGTCCCTGTTCCATTCCACACTGAATCTAATTGCAAACTTTTATCAGGGTAGTTACCGTGGAGTGTTTGGGGCAAAAGCCAGATTGGAATTGGCTAGGGAAATTTGTTTTGGTATAGTAATCGCTTAATTGGGAGTGAGCACATTTTACCATGACTTTGGATATTATTGGATGAAGAGAGATTGGCCTGTAGTTTTAGACAGTGTTTTTGTCCCCACTTTTAAAGATTGGGACAACTCTGGCAGTTTTCCAGGTCTTAGGGGTGTGGCCTGATGACAAAATAGAGTTGATTAGGGAAGCAAGCAGTTTAGCAATGGCTTGGGCACCAAGTCGTAGGAACTTAGATTGCAGTAAGTCAGGTCCACATTGGCTGCTTAGTTTTAATTTGAGGAGCACCTGTGTAATCTCCTCTTCAGATACTGAGACAAATTGTTCTAGTAGGGGTTCTCCCAGATTGTGCTTCATGTTTGTGGTTTGGGTTACGTTTCGCTAATAAGTTAGTGGCACACCCCAGAAAGTATTCATTGAATGCATTTGCAATGTCAGTGGAATTTGCCAGAGTAATATCCTCCTTCATGATATTACTTGGTTGTTGATGGCTAGACGGCTGGAATATATTGATAACCTTCCAGAAGTTAGCTGGGTTTGATGTATTCTAGTGAAGATTGACAGAGTAATATTGTGCTTTTGCATGTCTTGTTTGCCTTGTGCACAATTTACTTTGAAGCTTTTCCACAACCCATCCCTAAGATAGTAGAGCAATATAAAGTTGGTTGTTACCCACAGAAGGTGGGCTCCCCGTACTGTTATTCTGCATAGTGGAGTATGGGTATAACAGAGATTTAAGACGCCGGATTGGAAGTAGTCCAGTGTGGAATTGGGGACATGGAATGGACCCAATGGAGTCAAGAATGAAACTGACTATATCCTAACTAACAAGAAACACGATTGAAGATTGCACAGTCCTTAATCGTTTTGACACAAGGAGTGATCACCAATTGATTCGCTGTAAGTTAAATATGAATGTGAAGTTGGAAAGAAGAAAACTGTTTAAAAAGAAGACAAAAACATCAATAACCTCAAGAATAACACCAGAGAAGTTCAACTAGAACTGAAAAATCACTTCAGCTAGCTCAAAATGCATTTGGATACCATAACAAACAGAAAATAACATGGAGAATGTATTAAGACAAAAAGAACGATTCCTGCGCTCCTACCAATTAGGCTAAGATAAACTAATATTCTCATGAAAACATTTTCATGAGAATATTATTTTATCTTAGCCTAGTTGGTAGGAGCGCAGGAATCGTTCTTTTTGTTTTTCTATATGTATGGCCTATCTTTTTACTTGCAGCAAACTTCTATAGGGAGGAGCGCGGTATTATGTACAGTTTCTCACTAGAATTTATTAAGATTGCAATTGAAAGCGCAGAAAAAACGGAGGACTCGCTAATAAAAAAAAGGATAAGAAAATATCTGATGTGACAAAAAATGTATGATGAGATGACAAGAAATGAAGCAATCCCAAAACACAAGGATAAGAATTGAATATGCAGAGCTGTACAACACAATCTGCAGATGTATAACTGAATTTCAATCAGATTTAGAACCATGCAGCTGATTATGACAGATCAATTATGTATTTATGTATCAAGTATTTTCTGATAGTACAGAACTGATTTATTTAAAAAGACACATGTAGGATATTGCTTGGTCTGCAGCTTTAAATTGTACGTGAACACAGATAACACAGGACATAATCCAGCAGAGGACAAGCTAGATTAACTCACCAATGATGTACCATGTGTCCTTCCAGAAGAAGTGGCAAAAGCAATACATTCCATGAAGAATGGGCAGGCTCCCAGGGAAGATGGAATGACAACTACAATTCTGAAAGAAGCTGGGTAGTAGAAAAAATATTTGCAAAACGCTTTACATGCTGGTTGAAGAACAGGAAAATTCCAGAGCAATGGAGTAATGCCATAGTTATCTTCATCCACAAGAAAGGAGACAAGGAAGACCTCAAGCACTACAAACCAATCAATCTACTTCCAATCACTTTTTACGAAGATACTCACTAAGCGGATAGAACAGACCCTGGACTTTGTCCCGCATAGAGAACACGTGGGATTTCGCAATGGATACAGCACAATGGACCACATCCAAGTCACAGAAGAAGTGATTTCACGAAGTAATAAATACGATCTGCCACTCGGTTTAGGATTTGTAGATTATGAAAAGGCATTTTATTCTGTCTACACCTCGGTGGTCCTAGATGCATTAAGAAAACAAAATAGTAAAGAAGCGTACATTGATATTCTAAAAAACATTTACAAACATGCCACATCTACCATTACATTACATGAAGATAAAGCAAGATCAGGATCAGCGAGGGAGTGCGGCAGGGAGACACCGTGTCACCAAAGCTTTTCACTGCAACACTTGAAGAATTCTTCAAGACATTAGATTGGGAACAAAAAGTAATCAAAGTCAGCAGTGAATATTTGAGTCACCTACAATTTGCAGTCTAAATTGTTATTTTTGCCACACCTCCAGAAGACCTCCCGCAAAAATTGGAAAACTTGCCAAAGTAAGAAAGAATGTCGGCCTCCTTATGAATCTCCCGAAGACAAAAGTAATGTTCAACAAGTGTGTCAAGTCAGCAAAGATTTCAATAAATGGAATAGAACTAGATGGAGTCAAAGTCTGTCTACTTTGGCCAGGAAATAACAAGGGATGGGAACCTTTTGAACGAAATCAATAGGAAAAGGAGAATGGCATCGAACGCATTTGGAAGAAACAATACACTATTTCAAGGGAACCTTCCACTGTTTAAACAAAAGACAGAGAACCCCAATGCGACATCCAACATGACAAATCATATAGTTAAATACTTATCTGTTCTCTTATACAGTAAGTGAGGGTCACCGTTAAATTCTTTGGATAAAGCATTTGTAGGCTTGCCGACAATGTCAAGGTGCGCCGTCTTTTTCTGCAAGTACTAACACTATATCTCTGTTAATGTTCTCTTTACCTCTCTAATATGAGGAAGAAGTCTTAATAGACTGGTCCTTCACAGCTGCCTCTCTAGACTTGTTATATAAAGTAGGCATGGCGAGCTTGGAAAAAGGGACGAGGGGTCACATACCTCCAAACAATTGTTTACCAATTAAAATCTGCACACAATCACTGTAAATTCAAACCTTGACACACCTTACCATATATACATGTGTATTAAAAAGGAGGGCTATTGGGTATGTGGCCATGTATAAACAAAACAGAGACCTTGGCGTGGTCTGAAAGCTTACAAATGTTGGATGTAGCTTTGGGGTTATCTGTCTTTTGTTTTTACATTGTTACATACCCAACAGCACTCATTTTTGGCACTATGGTTAGACGGGTCATGTTTTGAGCTTACAGAGGTTACGTGTGAACCTTCCACTGTGCCTCAAGAAAAAAGTTTTTGACCCTAAATGCAAAGATAATTCAGAAGCTTAAGACAACGCAAACGGAGTATGGGGATATATATGCTGGGTATTACCCGAAGAGACATGAATGAAAAAGTATGAAGGGGTTCAATAACAAACAAAAGTTTGTGACATTTTGACAGGGCATTAACTCCTGTCTAAAAGGGCTTTAATAGAAAGCCTGTATTGGTCTGATGAGTCCAGCAGTGAGCTGGTTAATTGCAGCTACAAACAATTAACCAGTCTCCACCTGGCTCATCAGACAGGTAGAAACGCCTCCTGCTTGGACTGTGTAACGTTGCTGACTGCAAAAAGAGGTAGGGAGTAGGTACAACAATCTTGGCCTGGGATCTGGAGCCTGGGGTGCAGGGGAAACGCAGGTCCAGTTCCAGGGAAACTGCAGGTCCAGGCATGGGGACTCGGGAACAGACTCAAGAACAAGCAAGGACGAAGGAACCGGACTGGAGCAACACAAGAGGATCCGGACTGGAACGAAGCAGGGACAACGCAGGGGGTAATCCGGTCCAGGCAGGGTTCAAGACAACAGGATCAAAGGCATAGAGTACTGGAGTACTTTGCACGAGCAAAGACAAGTTGCAACTGCCTGCTATTTAAAGGCCAGCGGCAGCTGCTGGCAATAAGAGCCAGAGAGGGCTTACTTCCTGTCAGGGGGGGTAAGGGCAGGATTTTCCAGGAAGTAAGATGGCCACGCTTGCTTCAGTGGGATTTAAGTCACTTCCTGTTGGGAATTGAGGGCAGGATTTTCCAGGAAGCGAGATGGTCCTGATTGCTTCAGTGAGGATGATGTCCCTTCATGGCAGTGGCCATCTTACGGAATCGAACAGATCCCTTATAGACTTCAGAGGATTTCTCTAGCTCATGGGAGGTGTATGCTGACAGAGAGGGATCCCAAGGAACTAGACCCTCTATTCCAGGACACAGCGGTCACTGAAACCAGCCACAGGATGCACCTCACAGACACTAACACAGACCCGGACTGAGGGAAAGAGCCCCTGATAACAGGTATCTCTTTGGACTTTTGGTCAGAGGCTGTTAAGAGTCCTAGCCTCCCAGCCCTTCAGATATAAACTGGAAGAGTGAGTTTGCCCTTACAGAGGGATAAGCTGTTTGTTTATTTGTGTGCTGCCATAAACCTGTATTGTTTGAAGCAAGGGGCTGAATAAAACCCAAGGTTAATTTTCCCCAAATATGTCTCCATGGTTATACCTCTGCACTCGTCTCCTAGACATCATTACAAGGGTGTAGACATTAAAATGGCATTGAGATGGATATATCGAAATTACCATCGTTGGTTTAAAGATGGTAATCGACTGGATTCCAAGACCAATTAAGACCAAGACAACGACCAAATGTAAGATGGGAGGATGAAATCAGAAAATTTCTTGGAGCCATATGGAAAAGTGAGGCATGAAACCACAGTCCCTGGAAGATTAATAAATTGAGACACTATCACTATCTGCTGGAGTAGTGCAGCTAATGTAGGTTCCAGCGTGTAGAAGGTTAAATTCCTCTGTAGGAGCTTGCGGCATATGAAACTAATTAAGCAGGCTGGACTCCTGTATCAACAGGGAGTTAAAAGGCAGGAAGTGGCCTGTACACATTGACATTTTCCAGAGAGAGGGGGAGAGACTTTTTCCTCAACCAGGAGGAAGCTGGTTGGCATAGTTCCACAGGCCTGCTGGACGCTGGTCGCCTGGCCTGCTGGGATTGCCTGGGAGGCACACCAAGGAAGAACAAGCTGCGAAAGAGTGAAGGATGTAAGACTGCTGTGGGAGCAGGGCTGTCCTGTCCAGGTGATTGGATCCTGAGGGATTTCCTGGACTCTCTTGGGACCAAGTCCCCAACAAAACAGATAAGGACTTTGATATTGTCATATGGTATATCTGTAAACCGGACTGTGGGTTTTGGACTGGGAACCAGTTTAGTTGGCCAGCCAATCAGAGAGGGCGCTGATGTGTAGATAGTCTCCTAAGAGGAGGTGTTACTTTTATTCTTTGTTATTTAAAGGGACGGTGGGTCTACTGTATTGTTGTTTTGTTTATCCCCTGTAAATAAAATCCTGTACAACAAAATATAGAGTTTCCTGCCTGAAATACTGTATGGGACAAAAGACATTACAAAATATATTATATAAACACCATATTTAAACCAGCAAATCTTGCCTATTTTACCTATTGTTTATATATATATATATATATATATAGTATTCAAATTGTGATGGTCATTTGGGGCTGCTGAACAGTGCTATTTTTAGCTCCAGGAACACCCTGATTCTCAAATACTTACGAGTTTAGTTGCAGGTGTTCCATCTTGGGTTTTCAAAGTTAGCGCTCGCTGTTCTCCTAAAAGAACCCGCAACACCACCACTCCAATTACTACGCGTATTCCTTGTAGCCCGCAAGACCCACTGGATTTGGCAGTCATTTTAATTTCCCGAGTCGGCTCAGAAGAACCAGCTTCTAAACTGGTAATTATCTCAGAAACCGAGCAGTTCATACAGATAAACATAGCGTGGTTCCGCTCCAGAGGACCCACCCCTCCCGTTTCAATGATGTAAAAAACTACACAAAACTCACATGTAGATGGGATTGCTGCTTTAAGTTATACTGTACTAAGTCTTTTTAGATATTATTTTTTAGTGAAGCAACATCTCATA
Organism: Ascaphus truei; assembly: GCF_040206685.1. Lineage (NCBI taxonomy): Eukaryota > Metazoa > Chordata > Amphibia > Anura > Ascaphidae > Ascaphus > Ascaphus truei. The sequence goes on from NC_134493.1 coordinate 10,842,797, forward strand.
TGTTTGGGTACTTGTAAAGAGTTGGCATTGAATCTAAAAATTACCAATATGTGACATGTGGAGGGCAGTGTTCATCCATTTCTGGACAAACAGCAAACACTTTCCAGAAAATGCTACAATCGTTGCAGAAAAGATAAGCATCTGATTTCTGCATGACTAAGAAAGGTAATAAAATCATGAGTGTGTTTACATGTCTTCCCCAGATCCAGGAACCTGCTTTATTCAGCCCACGGTCGCATGTTGTGCAATGGTTAGGCTGCAGACGAAGATTTTAGGTAGTGACATGCACACAGTGGGTGACACTATTAGCTTCCGATCTACTGTACTTTATTACATGGATTCCCTTTCTCAATGACAAATACAAGTAGACACAAACAATTCTTAATCCATTCATATGTATAAACATAATGCACACCATACAAAGAATAAGAAAAGGTACGCCAAGATCTGTAACAGGGTTCCCATATCCCGGAGAATAAGGGATTGATCTACTGTAGTTAAACTAGAAACTCAACTATCATTTAATGCTAATAGGTGTAATATATGGGGGAAACCAACAGGTATCTGAGCTGAGAAACTTAGCATGGAAGAGTTTTCCATGTATCGTAAAGAAAACGGATTTTGATATTGCAACAGAATTTGTTGCCTTAACAATGTTGAGTTGCCTTAGCAAATGTCTTATTGGTTATTTCAGTCAAGATAGTAAAACCTTTAATGATTTATTAGAGATGTAGCCAGGTCCCCCTCGCGCACTCACCCCCTCCTTCCCTGTTGCGCGCGTGGTTGTATTGCGGCCGGTTGCTAGGGAAGCGGATCGGGCGGTTGCCGGGGACGCGAGCGGCGAGCAGGCCGGTTGCCGGGGACGCGATCGGGCCATCGCTAAGACCGCGATCGCGTTGCCACCGGCCCGGCGGCTAGCGGAGCAGGGCGCCGCCATGACAGTTAGCTCGCGCATGCGCAGGAGGCCAGCTAGCGCGGGAGGCCCCAGATAGCTCGAGCATGCGCGAGAATAGACGGCCAGCCCCCAGGGTGCATAGGGGCAGAGACACCTGACGCCAGGGAGCCAATCAGAAGGCCAGATCCCCCTGCTCCCAAAGAGATACATTTCGCGGGGTTTTGGGGAGCGGGAGTCAGTCAGGATCCGGACCAGCTAGGGGTAAGAGGTGGATGCAGGGGTCAGTGACCCTCTGCATTAGGCCAGCAGCCCCCAGGCCCCCAGTTAGGTCCTGAGCCACTTAATAGCTTGTGGAGATAGGGACAGGCCCTAGATAGGGATACTGACCCATTTATTGGTAGCTTAGTCAGGGACACAGTGCTAAAGCCGTGCGGCCCTGCGAGGTGGGTTCTGGGCTCAGAACACCATCAAAGACCCTGGGACTAAGGTGATATTATCCGCGCTGGAATTCACCCAACGCGGTGTGGAGGACAACGTCGGATCGGGCGGATCTCCGGTGATATCGCGGTACCCGTGGCTGGAGCCCGGGCAGGTAACCTGCAACTCACGTGCACCAACCAGGCCTATCACCAGACATAGTGGCTGCGCAGTCACACATACACATGCACAGTGGTATTTGACTTTGGGGGTGCAAGACATTTGGGTGGGGGTTACTGGACACAGGGTGGGATCACTCTATGGGAGGTTAGCGTCCGCCGTGACGCCAGAGGTGGTAGCGTCCGCCGTGACGCCTAGTGTGGTTAGCGTCCGCCGTGACGCCAGAGGTGGTAGCGTCCGCCGTGACGCCCAGGTGGTAGCGTCCGCCGTGACGCCCAGAGTGGTTAGCGTCCGCAGTGGCGCATGATTGTTGTGTTGATGTATGTAGATGTAGTTGGTTATGCAGTAAAGCCAGTCCTGTTTTACCTTAGTTCGCTTTGTGTGGTTGTTTCCTGTGAGGGCCTCCTCCCACTCCGTTGGGATCCCTCCCAGGTGGAGGCGTTGCACCTAGAGATTATGAGATGTATGTACCCCAGGTTCCCCGTGGCGGAAGCTCAGCCCTCCTGTGAGCAAACAGGTAATGCACCACACCTGAGTAACTTTGCATGTTCCTACACTTCCACAGTATTATCTGCGAGTGGGTGGGGGAATACCCGTTACATTTGGAGGCGCTGCTGAGAGCAAGTCCTGGGGTGCCCTGTTCCATTTTTTTTCTAAATTGCCCGATTCATATTTTTATCATGTCCGTGCCGTCACCGCAGGATGTCCATGCCTGGGCCTTAGCGCACCAAGTATCCCCAAGACGCGCGGTTGCAGTGACCGGGGTAGCAATGGATACAGACTTATCTACAGTGCGCACGCAAGTAAGAAGTTGCCCGGGGTTGGCCACCGCCCGGGTGATAGACTATAAACTGGATATTGCTAGCCGGGGGATCACCTGTCTCCTGTACACCATGAGTGACATATGCTTAGAAAGGCCCCCCAGGTATTAAACCTACCCGAGCCCTCCGCAGAGGACTGCCGCATGATCTACGCTGACTCTCCATCTCCTGAAGAAGCGTCCACTAGAATTACACCCGAGCCAACGAGTGACCAGTACGCCTCACCGAGTGGACCCCCCTAGGGTCTCTTTCACCCCAAGCGGATTAGGAGGTACCGCCAGCTGGGCACGGAGCCCGCTCATCCCACCCAACCCTGATCAATGGTCTGGCGGGACCCCAACCATGCCTAGCATAGGAACGGGGAGCCGTAGTCAGGCCCTTAGTGGGAATCTTGACGTGAACACGATAGTCTCCCAACTAGCAGAAGCTGTAACCATTTCGACGCAAGCACAGAACTACCGGAAACTCAAGGCCTTCTCTGGGATTCTGCCGACGCCCACGGGAGAAGAGGGGATCGAGGCATGGAGGGACCATACGCTTCAAATCATAGAGGAGTGGTCGTGTTCTGAAGCCAGCAAGAGACAAAGACTGGTCGAGTGCCTCCGAGGCCCCGCCGCTCGGTTAGTGCGAGCGCACCGGAGCGTGGAAGGAGAAGTTACTGCCCAGGAACTAGTGGAAATGCTAATTAAATCCTTTGCCAGGAAAGACGACGAAGATGAGCTACTGGCTCAATTCAAAGCCCTCCGACAACGTGAAGGACAAGATTTATCTGCCTTCGTTTGTGACCTACAGCTGTCCCTGGGCACCCTCCTGGACAAGCATATCATTTCCGCGGCCGAAGCAGACCGATACCGGTTCAGACAGCTACTCAAGGGGTCGTTGCCTGACCACAACATAGCTATAATGATGCGAGCCGCCCCGATCGCGGCAGTATCCCCTAAATACGGGGAACTAATGGATTACATAAGAGACCATGAAGTGCAGCGCCATTTCCATGAATCAAAGAAATCCAAAACTACCCCCAAGAATGACCCTGTGGCCCCCTCGGCCCCAAAGAGTAAGAAACCTTCCACACCAGAGGAGGAAACGACCCCCAAGTCGTCTGTTCGGGAAAGTCGTACTTCTGAGCGGTCCTCATCCACGTATAAGAGTCGTCCGGACCGCCGTGAGGTATCTTGCTACAACTGCGGGAAGAAGGGCCACATCTCGTACTATTGTCCGGAGAAGGAGGACCAACCGGAAGAAAAACCTCCCGACCGAAGAAGCACAGCCCGATCGATGGTATGCCGAGCCCAGACCGTCGGGCCTGAGGTGAACACCCCTCCGGGAACCACGGATTCTCCTGCTGACGCTGGCCCCAGTGAGGACGCCTCCCCCGGTGAAGCGTGCAGTCAAGTGGGCCCCGCGGCCATCGTGCCCGTGGTAATAGAAGGGATATACGCCTCGGCCCTATTGGACACCGGGTCACAAGTGACCATAATATATCGCAAGTTCTACGACCAGCACCTTCAACACTGCCCTCTGAGGCCGGCCGAACATATGAAGGTTAGGGGATTGAGTAATGAAGACTACCCCATCGATGGGATTGCAAGGGTCCAGCTGGACATACTCCAACTGAACACCGGCAAGAAGCACCCTATGCAGGTAGCGGCCATGGTATGCCCGGAGCCCCACGACCATTGTAAATACCCCATCATCTTGGGAACCAATGCGGACATAGTGCAAGCTATAATTCGAGCTTACTTGAAAGAGACCAACGAGCTGCCGCTGGCCGATTCGCTCCTAGACCCCGTCTTACGAGAGGAGTGCCATCGGGTATATGCCTTGGAGTGTCATGGAGACCTCTACAATCGTCAACGAGGACTGACGACCATATTACCAGGGGGAGTGCAAAAGATGGCCGTCTGGTGTTGTTATCCTGACCGAGACCAGAACGACCAACTGTTCTCGCTGGAGAGTGAGCCTGAAGAAGAAGAGGTTCAGCGAGGGTATAGAGTACTACCCGAAGTAAGGGAATGGACGACCAAGATCCCTATTCGAACCCACGTGTATGTGCAGAATCTCTCCCCCTTTCCGATGGAGTTTGATGTCGACCAGAAGTTGGGATGCATATACCCGGTCAGCCCGGTGGGAGCCACGCCTCAGGTGAAGGCGGCGGCCGCGCATGAGCGGATAGTCGATCTGGACTTCAATTTCGGCGAGTCGACGCTGTCCACAGAGTGGAAAGAGCGGTTGACCACCCAGTTGCTGCAACGACGACATGTGTTCTCCACGAGCGAGATGGATGTGGGGTGCAGCCACAGTGCACAGCATACCATTCGGATGAGTGATGCCACTCCATTCCGGGAACGTTCTCGTCGTCTTGCCCCTCGGGATGTGGACGATGTGAGGAACGCCATACAAGACATGGAAACCGCTGGGATTGTGACGGAATCGCGAGGACCCTACGCGTCGCCCATAGTGGTGGTGCGGAAAAAGAACGGGTCCGTACGACTGTGTATCGACTACCGAACACTGAACAATCGCACGATCCCGGATCAATACAACCTTCCGCGCATTGAAGAGATCCTGAATGCGCTGAATGGGAGTCACTGGTTTAGCGTTCTTGATCTCCGATCAGGATACTATCAGGTGCCCATGACGCCGGAAGACCAGGAAAAAACAGCTTTCGTCTGCCCCTTGGGATTCTATCAATTCACCCGTATGCCCCAAGGTATATGTGGGGCGCCTGCTACGTTCCAAAGGCTGATGGAAAAGACTATCGGAGACATGATTCCCCGGGAGTGTCTGGTTTACCTGGACGACATTATTGTCTTCGGGAAGACCTTAGAATAACACGAGGAGAGGCTGCTAAAGGTGATAGATCGTCTTGGTCAAGAAGGGTTGAAGCTATCACTCGACAAGTGTAGGTTTTGTCACACCTCGGTGACCTACGTGGGACACATCGTGTCTGCCCAGGGGATTGCTACTGATCCAGCCAAGGTAGAAGCTGTGGTGAACTGGCCACGTCCCGATAATGTCACGGAACTGCGGTCCTTCCTCGGTTTCTGTGGGTATTACCGTCGGTTCGTGGAAGGGTACTCTAGTCGAGCTAAACCCCTGAACAATTTGCTGAAGATATACCCTGAAGATACGGGGAGAAAGGCCACGTCGGCCCGTCAACCATTTGGCGATAAGTGGACGCCTGAGTGTGAACGGGCCTTCCTGAACTTGAAGAAGAGTCTGACTGAAGCACCAGTGCTGGCCTATGCTGATCCAGAACAACCGTATGTCCTGCATGTGGATGCCAGCCTCAATGGGCTGGGTGCTGTCCTGCATCAGAAGCACCCCGAAGGTCTTCGGCCTGTAGCCTACGTCAGCCGCAGTCTGACCCCCAGTGAACAGAGATACCCCGTCCACAAGTTGGAGTTTCTGGCTCTCAAGTGGGCGATCACGAGAAGCTTCACGATTACTTGTACGGTGTCACCTTCGAAGTAAGGACGGATAACAATCCCCTCACGTACATCAATACGTCGGCCAAATTAGATGCAGCCAGCCACAGATGGCAGGCCGCCCTCAGTAACTACCGCTTCTCCTTGAAGTATAAGCCGGGGCCATTGAATATTGGGGCGGACGCCCTCTCCCGAAGGCCGGGACTACTCGCTACCCCCGATGACGAGGAATGGGAAGAACTTCCCGGCCCCGGAGTGCGGGCTATGTGTAAAACTGCAGCCATAGTTAATGACCAAGTGGCCTTCTCCGAGTTACGACTGGCCGACTCCTTGGGATGCCAGTCGCAGGCTGTCCCCGCCACCTACTGCGACCCAAAAGGGATGCACCTCACGCATGACAAGGTGTTCCGGTGGAAAGATCTGGTAGACTACCAAATTCGAGATCCGGTCGCTAGTATCATCAGGCACGCCGTTGAAAAGAGGAACCCAGCCCTTCTGAAACGTGCGCCCAATGACTTGGTGGCATTGCTCATACGAGAATGGGACAAATTTGAAATAGACAATGGCTTGCTCTATAGGGTGGTGCAATACCACAACCACCCGGATAGGAGACAACTAGTCCTACCTAAGAACTTACAATACCTGGTGTTGAAGTCCCTACACGATGAACATGGGCATCTCGGTGTAGAGAAGACTTTTGGGCTAGTCCGAGACCGGTTCTTCTGGCCCAAGATGCCAGGTAGCAAGGAAGCGGTGGAACAACACTGCCGCCGTTGTGTCCGGTGCGTTCAACGCAAGACGTTGCCTACCAGAGCAGCTCCCATGGCCCATCTGAAGAGTTCTGGTCCAATGGACTTGGTGTGTATGGACTTTTTATGTATCGAACCTGATAGCCGAGGTATCGGTAACGTGCTGGTCATCACGGACCATTATACCCGATATGCCCAGGCCTTCCCCACAAAAGACCAGAAGGCTATCACGGTCGCGAAAGTGCTATGGGAAAAGTTCTTCGTTCATTACGGTCTTCCAAACCGACTCCACTCTGACCAAGGGCGAGATTTTGAGAGTACTCTGATCCGAGAATTACTTAAAATGCTGAACGTTGCCAAATCCCGGACGACTCCGTACCACCCCGAAGGAGATGCTTTGCCTGAACGATTCAACAGGACCCTGTTTGACATGCTTGGAACTCTGAAGGGACCGCAGAAAACAGAATGGAGTCGTCACGTAGAAACGTTGGTACACGCGTATAACTGTACTCGCCATGAGTCCACTGGGTTCTCCCCGTACTTCCTCATGTTTGGGCGGGAGGCAAGACTCCCCGTGGATGTGCGTCTTCGAGTCTCAACGGATGGGATACACAATGCGACCCATTTCAAGTATGTGCAAAGGCTAAAGGACAGTTTGCAGCGAGCTTACCAACAGGCTGAGAAGTCTACAGCTAAACTGAATGCTGGCAATAAGAGACGATACGACAACAAAGTCAAGTATCGAGAGTTACGTCCTGGGGACGCTGTGTTACTTCGTAATTTGGGAGTCCCCGGAAAACATAAACTGGCAGACCGATGGAGAGATGGCGTATATGAGGTAGAGTCACAGATGCCCGGCCTCCCGGTCTATCGCATTAAAGACACAGACGGCCGGGTAAAGGTTTGGCATCGTAATCACCTTCTCCCTATCCCCCAAGTGGGAGACGAAGAAGAAGAAATACAGGCCACACCGCTCAACGGTGAGTCCGATCTATCAGAGGTGGGTCAAGAGACTGTAAATAATGAGACCCACTCTGAAACTCCTGAAGACCCTATAGAGGGACCCTCTCAAAGGGACTATTCCACAGAAGGGGCATCTCCCGGAGGAGCTACGGGTAAGGGGCCCAGTAGGCCAATGCCTACTAAGGTGGCACCAACAGGCCAGCCTTTGGATCCACAGAGCCCGTGCTTTGTGCCTAACAGAGACTGTTCAGAGACATTTCTCCCCCCAAGGGAAGAGGCTGAGCCTCAGGACTGTACTTATTACTCCCCAGAGGGAGTTGCTGAAGAACAACTCCGTAGGAGCCAAAGGGCCAGGTACCCTCCAACTCGGGTAACCTATGATCAAATGGGGGCACCCCATTATGTGGCTCAGCAGTGGTCTCGGAGCAAAATCCAATCCGTGATTGTGATGCTCACAGAATTGTGTAACCTTGTTTAAAGTTGATGCAATGTGCTAAGTTGTATTCGTACCAGATGCATTTTTATTATATAACGTTTGTGTATAGTAGTAAGTTATGTGGTCCAAGCGGGGACGTTGGAGTTTTCACCAGGGGGAGGATGTAGCCAGGTCCCCCTCGCGCACTCACCCCCTCCTTCCCCGTTGCGCGCGTGGTTGTATTGCGGCCGGTTGCTAGGGAAGCGGATCGGGCGGTTGCCGGGGACGCGAGCGGCGAGCAGGCCGGTTGCCGGGGACGCGATCGGGCCATCGCTAAGGCCGCGATCGCGTTGCCACCGGCCCGGCGGCTAGCGGAGCAGGGCGCCGCCATGACAGTTAGCTCGCGCATGCGCAGGAGGCCAGCTAGCGCGGGAGGCCCCAGATAGCTCGCGCATGCGCGAGAATAGACGGCCAGCCCCCAGGGTGCATAGGGGCAGAGACACCTGACGCCAGGGAGCCAATCAGAAGGCCAGATCCCCCTGCTCCCAAAGAGATACATTTCGCGGGGTTTTGGGGAGCGGGAGTCAGTCAGGATCCGGACCAGCTAGGGGTAAGAGGTGGATGCAGGGGTCAGTGACCCTCTGCATTAGGCCAGCAGCCCCCAGGCCCCCAGTTAGGTCCTGAGCCACTTAATAGCTTGTGGAGATAGGGACAGGCCCTAGATAGGGATACTGACCCATTTATTGGTAGCTTAGTCAGGGACACAGTGCTAAAGCCGTGCGGCCCTGCGAGGTGGGTTCTGGGCTCAGAACACCATCAAAGACCCTGGGACTAAGGTGATATTATCCGCGCTGGAATTCACCCAACGCGGTGTGGAGGACAACGTCGGATCGGGCGGATCTCCGGTGATATCGCGGTACCCGTGGCTGGAGCCCGGGCAGGTAACCTGCAACTCACGTGCACCAACCAGGCCTATCACCAGACATAGTGGCTGCGCAGTCACACATACACATGCACAGTGGTATTTGACTTTGGGGGTGCAAGACATTTGGGTGGGGGTTACTGGACACAGGGTGGGATCACTCTATGGGAGGTTAGCGTCCGCCGTGACGCCAGAGGTGGTAGCGTCCGCCGTGACGCCTAGTGTGGTTAGCGTCCGCCGTGACGCCAGAGGTGGTAGCGTCCGCCGTGACGCCCAGGTGGTAGCGTCCGCCGTGACGCCCAGAGTGGTTAGCGTCCGCAGTGGCGCATGATTGTTGTGTTGATGTATGTAGATGTAGTTGGTTATGCAGTAAAGCCAGTCCTGTTTTACCTTAGTTCGCTTTGTGTGGTTGTTTCCTGTGAGGGCCTCCTCCCACTCCGTTGGGATCCCTCCCAGGTGGAGGCGTTGCACCTAGAGATTATGAGATGTATGTACCCCAGGTTCCCCGTGGCGGAAGCTCAGCCCTCCTGTGAGCCAACAGGTAATGCACCACACCTGAGTAACTTTGCATGTTCCTACACTTCCACAGTATTATCTGCGAGTGGGTGGGGGAATACCCGTTACAGAAACAAAATAATATTAGACAAAAAAAGGTCTTAAAGATGAAAAGACGCAGTATGCTATAAATTACATTTTGTTTGGAGATCTCTGAAAATATGGACCGTATACTGTCATCCTTCCAAACATACTGTATGTTGTGTACAAAATGTTTGACCCACATTGGTCTAAATACAGGGCACTTTAATATGTAAAGGGGCTTAGTCCAAGTCATTACATTAATGTCATTTTGAACATTATTAGAGAATGTCACATCCAACTAACTATACAGCTTTTCAGAAAATTGAAACAATTTTCTATTGTCCTTATTTTTGGTGGAAATCCAATTTTTCTCATCTATATTTAAATTTACTTTAGCTTTTTCTCTCTGACCCTTTAAATACAGTAATTGTAAACTAATGTCAATATGTATTATACTACAGTATGTGTCATATTTAGCTATAAACATAAGGTCAGGTGCATCTGTCGTGTCAAATATACACTTGCCTTTAAACTATGGTCAGATAGGAAGTTTTAGGGAAATTATAGATTACAAATAGAATTATTCGTAACTATAATTCTCTGATATCCATATTAGGCTTTTGCCTACATTGTGACCACTGTAGATACAGTTAATAAATAATTGATTTTGAGGCCATCAGATGTTGCAACAGTTGTTACTTAAAAAGGTGGAAATCTGAATATTCCAAGTATTGAACAATGAATTAATGCAGAAATCAGAAATGCTTGCCTTAGAAGCAGTGGCATTCGGTGAACACAAAAATAAAATATGATCACTTGGGACCCATTACAGACATACCCCGCATTAACGTACGCAATGGGACCGGAGCATGTATGTAAAGTGAAAATGTACTTAAAGTGAAGCCCTAACTTTTTTCCACTTATCGATGCATGTACTGTACTGCAATCGTTATACTGTATACGTGCATAACTGATGTAAATAACGCATGTGTAACAGGCTCTATAGTCTCCCCGCTTGCGCACAGTTTCGGTACAGGTAGGGAGCTGGTATTGCTTTTCAGGACGTGCTGACTGGCGCATGCGTGAGCTGCCGTTTGCCTATTGAGCGAGATGTACTTACTCGTGAGTGTACTTAAAGTGAGTGTCCTTAAACTGGGGTATGCCTGTACTATATTTGTATGGTATTTCAAATCCCGCCCCTCGCCCCTTTTCATTTTCTCACAAATCTTTGGTTTATAATAAATATTCATTTTTAGACCTCTTATTACAAAATAATTAAACTATCCTGACTGATGTAGAAAAATAGTCTAATACAATACAAGCCTGTGATATTGGTATTAATGCAAAAGAAACAAAATATTTGCAACAGGGTTTAGACTAAAGCAAATAATAATTTAAGACTTTCAATTTTAATTAAAATGTTATATAGAAATTAGTAGACATGCATACAGTACATCTTGAACCACTGCAAAACACCTGCTTTAGAAACAAATATCAACGATTGAATTAGATTGTAAGCACACTTAAAACAGTTTATATAATGGCCTAGATACATTTTTGCACATCTGAAAAATTCATGCAATGTGCACATGCATTTGCATGGGTACCTGCAAATTAATCTCGATATTGTACGCCGCTTTCTTAAGCGTAACGGTCTCCTGCCTGCTAAATGGCCCTTCACAGGCATTGTACTGATTCTCTCAAACATGACTTGTTTCCTTCAGGGAAAGATAGGAAAGAAAGGAAAGAAAGATTGGAAAAAAAGATAATTCTGCTTACCGGATGCCGATGACACCCACTGAGATGTGAGGACATTGACAAGTATAGATAAAAGTTAGTGTTGGAAAAAAATCCATGTTGCATCATCAGTTGCATGATATGAATATTAGTCAATATACACAATCTTCATGTAAGTTCCTTTTTTGTGCAATAGTTAGATTAAACTTTCATGGCAGACTCAACGGGACATAAAACAATACAATGGACTCACTATACTATAATTTAGCTGGAGGTGCTATGATCCTGCATCTATATCTATACCGCTAGATGCAATCAACATATATTTAAAAAAAAACATACTGAATGAGCACTCAAAAAGTAAATAAAAGAAAATTAAAGACTTACGTTTTCCTTTTGGTCTCACCAAATTCCTTCTTTAATGTATCAAAAAAAAAGCAGCAATACAGAAAAGTTCCGCACACACAGGGATAGGCAAGTTAGCAGAGACACACTTATATGTGCAAAACAGAGCAATGTTTCTAGCACTTTTTAATTGTGATTTATTTTTGGTCTTTTGATTTTAATAATTGTGTTTATTTGGAGTTTTCTTTTATTTATTGATTTTTTGGGGGTGTTTTAACTTGTAATTCGGGTGTTTATTTGGTAGTTACTTTATTGATTGATGGTAATTTTGTTGTTTTGTACTTGTTTATTTGGTGATTGTTGGTTGTTTATTTTTTTAGGGTGACCATATTATATGGGCTTATATGGGCATGATGTGCCACTGTGCCAACAAATTGGTTTATTGGCATTTCTAATGTGTTGATTTTTCTATGTGTTTGATTTTGGTCCTGTTTTTTCTTAGCTTCTCCATTTATTGCTAAAGTAGCAAAGTATGCCCATATTATATGGGCATGCTTTAATACTGTGCCAATTAATGGGTAGCGGGTGTGGAGGGTGGGGGTTGTGTAGGGTGGGTAGCGGGGGAGAATGTGTTAATCCATTAATTACTATAGCGGTTACTAAAGTGATTAAGGGGTTAGGGGCCATTAGATTGTATTTTTTATTGCATTGTTGCTGGCAACAGAGGACAAAGATGGTGATGAGGACAGACTTCATCCTAGCAGGCTGGCAGGGGTACGTGCAAGTTTTATTTACTTTATGCTGCTGGTTGATGTTATATTTTAAATGGGCAAATGCACTATAATCCAGATCTGGAAAATAGTAATTTTCCCCATGACTGTACTGTATGTGTTGGGGGGTGTAAGGGGGGGAGGTCGTCTTTATAGTAGTGTATTGCACTTTTTACTTTTTCGGTACACAATTGGTACTGCAGGCCAGTGGGGACCCCCGGACACCCGCGGGAACCAATCGAGGATCCCCGGACCCTCATGGGGCCCACAAAAACCACATGAAGACCCTCAGACACCCGTGGGCCCCCGGACACCCGTGGAGACTACCCGGAGGCCCATGCCGGCCTCAGTTATCAATATACTGCAGATTTTTTTTTTAATGCTTTTATGCAAGTCTCAATCTCTTTTGTGCCAGCCTTTAGCTGGTGAAAAAAAGATGGTGAGCTTTTATACTATGATAAATTTATAACTGCTTTGTGAATAGCTGTTGCTGCCAAAAAACGGCGGGTTGCCATTTTTGCGCCAATTGGGCGACTTTTTTGTCTCTGACTGCTTAGGGGTGATAAAAGGCCATTATAGCGTGAAAATACACTGTTATCACTGGTTTGTGAATAGCAGAGTGGGCAGTATCTCACTATAAAGGCATTTATAGGAACCTTAGCACCTTGTTCTCACATATTTTTTCGCCTATTGAGTTGCATCTCCCCAACACTGGGGATTTAAGTAGGGACCAGTACCATTTAATTAATAAGTGTAAGTATCACATCCTGAGCAAACTTAATCCCTGTTTTTTAATAACCTTGAGGTTGGCATAGAGAACAAAGTCTACATCTTGCGGATGACACTAAATTATTTAAGGAAGGAAATTTAAGGCAGGATGCAATTTCTCTACAGAAGGACTAAGATAAACAGGAAACTTGAGCAGGTAAATGGCAGGTGAAGATTAATACACGTAAATGGAAGGTTATGCATTTGGGAGCCAAGAATAAACAGACTACATACAAACTTAATAGAGAAATCCTAGGTTAATCCTTGATGAATAGGGATTTAGGAGTGCTTGTAGACAGCATGTTTAGCAATAGTTCTCAATGTCAGGCAGTAGCTGCAAAGGCAAATAAGATTTTATCTTGCATAAAACGGTATGTGGATGGAAGGGAATAAAGCATAATTTTATCACTGTAAAAATCCTCAGTAAGACCACACCTTTAGTATGAAGTACAGTTTTGGTCACCACTCCATAAAAAAAAGATATTATGGAACTGGAAAAAGTACAAATAAGAGAAACCAGATTAATAAGAGGGATGGAAGGTCTCACACAGTGGCGTAGCAAGGCATGTGCAGGCCACAGGAAAACAATGTGCATTGCGTTTGGCCGTGCATGTCCGGCACTTGCATACTGTGCCTGCGTGAGCGGCACAAACTTACTGCGCATGTGCAACTGGCACTTGGCTACTACACATGCACGGTCGGCCCTTGCCGGCTGTTCGTGCACATGTGACGAAGTGGCCAGCAAGTGCTGATCATGCATTGGTGGTAGGCAAATGCCAGTTACACATGCTCAGTAGGCAAGTTCCTATCGCGCTTGCGCAGCCGCAAAGATATGCATTGTTGACCCTTCAGCGCGGACCCCCAAGAACGTGGGCCCCCGGGCTTTGCCCGGGCTATAGCTATGCCCGTGGTATGATGTTTGAGGAGAGGCTAGCTAAAATGACATTTGTATACATTTAAAAAAGAGGCGTCTAAGAGGGATATAATAACTATTTAGAAATATATTCAGGGTAAATACAGGCAACCTTCAAGAGGACAATTTATCCAAAAGGCAGCACAAATGACACAGGGTTATACATTGTAATTGGAGGGAGGGAGATTTCGATAACTTACTAATTGGGCAGGTAAATGGCTGATGAGGTTTAATACAGATAAATGTAAGGTTGTGCATTTGGGAAAAAAGAATAAACAGGCGACTTACAAATTAAATGGGGATAAATTGGGGGAATCCTTGATGGAGAAGGATTTAGGAGTGCTTGTAGACAGCAGGCTTAGCAATAGTGCCCAATGTCATGCAGTAGCTGCAAAGGCAAACAAGATCTTATCTTGCATTAAACGGGCAATGGATGGAAGGGAAGTAAATATAATTATGTCCCTTTACAAAGCATTAGCACGACCACACCTTCAGTATGGAGTATAATTTTGGGCACCACTCCTTAGAAAATACATTATGGAACTAGAGAAAGTGCAGAGAAGAGAAACCAAATTAATAACGGGGTAACGGGGGTGGACAATCTAACTTATGAGGAGAGGCTAGCTAAATTAGATTTATTTACATTAGAAAAGAGGCGTCTAAGAGGGGATATGATAACTATATACAAATATATTCAGGGACCGTACAAGTGGCTTTCAAAAGAATTATTCATCCCAAGGGAAAGGACTTGGGATCATCCATTAAGGTTGGAGGAAAGGAGATTTCATCATAAACAAAGGAAACGGTTCTTTATAGTAAGTAAGGACAGTTAAAGATGTGAAAATCATTACCCATGGAGACTGTGATGGCAGATACAATAGATTTGTTCAAAAAAAATGTTGGACATCTTTTTAGAAAGGAACGGTATACAGGGATATACCAAATAAGTAAACATGGGAATAATGTTGATCCAGGGATTAATCCGATTGCCAATTCTTGGAGTCAGACAATATTTTTTTTTCCACCTTACGAGATATCATTGGATGATATTTTACTTGGGTTTTTGTTTGCCTTCCTCTGAATCAATATACTGTAAGTACGGATATAGGTAAAGTATCTGTCGTCTAAATTTATCATACTGTAGGTTGAACTTGATGGACGCAAATCTTTTTTCAACCTCATCTACTATCTATGTAACTATGTAACAGCAACAAAGGAAAGGGTTCTTTACAGTAAGGGTAGTTAAAATGTGGAATTTATTACCCATGGAGACTGTGATGTATAAAAGTATCTAAAAATAAAATGTTAAACTGTCAGTATTTCCATGATAAACAGAAGCTGAGGACATATTTTACAATCCTTACCTAATGTATTTTGGTGATAAGAATGTTTATCAGTCTTCAAAAGTGTTAGCTTAGCGTTGTTCCTTTGTTTGAAAAGTACAATAATTACCAAACAACCTAATATGCTTGAATTCAGGTGTTCCTGACAAGAAGCAATACATAGTCATTTTTCTCAAGACAAAAATAAGACACCAACTTTGAGGGTGATGTAATTTTGAAGCCAATTATACTGTACTGAACTGCAGCTTTAAACTCGTAGAAATATATGGATATTTAAAGCACACTGAATAAATTAATGTATATTTTGTGATTAATACTACATAAGTTCTTTCTTTTCAAGAGAAGCCCCATTGTTGTGTGCTGAGTACATTCTTGTTTGTTGCATAGTTTAAAGACAATCATGCATACTATTTTATTTGTACCTTTTTATGGTCTGGGTGATTGAGGTCTGTCGTTGTAAAATTGGCCGCTTCTGTTCATTCGGAGGTGAAGGAATACGAGTGTTTTCAGCCGGCATGCTCACACTGCGTAAGAATCCTTGACGTTTAAATGGCTGCAAAGAGAGTGGAGGAAAATGGGCATAGTTTTATTGCCAAGCTACAACTGCTAAAACCATGAACATAAACAAAAAAAAAGACTATTATATTATGAATTGCATTTATATGGTAGACTCAAGACTCAAAGAGGGTGACAATTGAGGGCTTTTTTCTATATATGCCCAAATGGCCTCTTCTGACCGTTTTTGGGCAAAAAATCCCAATAGTTTTAATTGGGGAGTGTGACAGGGTCTTTCCCTGGTTTAAAAAGGCAGCACACATAAAGACTGTCTGTAGCTGATGACTCCAGCAGGGAACTAGTGTCAATTAGTTATTCTCCACCTGGCTCAGCAGGCAGGTTTAACTGCATGGATCTCTGTAGAACAGGGGAGGTGTGTGCTGACAAAGAGATCCCAAGTAACCAGACCCTTTATTCCCGGACACAGCGTTCCCTGGAACCCGCCACAGGCTGCATCCAATGGAAACCAACCCACACCCAGAGACTGATATAAAGAGCTCCCTGCTGACAGGTACTTCTTTGGAATTTAGGGTCAGAGGTTGACAAGAGGCATTGCCTCTCAGGCCTGCAGGGACTGGGAAGTGTGAGTCAGTTAATACAAAGGGATAGGCATGTTTGATTTGTTTTTGCTGACTTGAAGCGGTATTGTTTGAAGCTATGGGCTAAATAAATGCCACTGTTTATTTCCCCAATCTATGTCTCCCTGGTTATACCTCTGCACTCGTCTCCTACAGGGGATTTCAACCAAAAATGTCTGGAGGGACCGATTTAGCATAGAGAACAGGCACTGATACCAGGGAGAAGGAGCGGCTCAGTGAGTAACGACACTGACTGTTAACAATGACACTGAGTTTGAATCAGGGGAACTTGGTTAAATTCCCGGTCCAGCTCCCTCTGACCTTGCGCAAAACACTATCTACCTGTGCCTCAGGCACCAAAAACATAGATTGTAAGCTTGTCTGGGTAGGGACTGTGTCTGTACAAAAGTCCAATGTGCAGCATACCGTGCACTATACTGTAATTCTGAAGTACTTTGAGTCCCAATGGAGAAAGTGTAATAAGATGTGTCCTGCCACCGTTTGTTGTTTTCAGTTAGGAACGTGCCATTAAGCAAGTGCCAGTAGTAAAGGCCCTCAATAGTTCTAACTATTAAAAAGGAGGAAGCATGCTGTCATGAGGGAGACTCCAGGAGCGGGCAGGACCTCGGTGGCTGGAAAAGCGGGGAGCAGGCAAGACTCATGGGGGTCACAGGCAGATGGCAGATAGCATGGTTGAGGATCATAGGTAGAGGTCGGAGGCAGGCAGCAGGTGGCGTGGTCAGGGTCACAGGCAGAGGTCAGCAGCAGGAAGGCAGGCCGGGCAGGGAAGCAGGAACAGGACTGGAACTCAGGAATAGCACTGGGACTATGGAACAAGACTGCAATTTGCTAGTAGGAAACAGACTGGGGCAAGCTAGTTCAATAGCAAGGGCCTTCAATTAATGTAACCAGAACTCAAAACAGGAACAAAACAGAAACAGGGCAGAAGCAGAAGGATTCTGGACACAAACAAAACAAAAGTCAAGGAAGCACAGGAAACAGGAAACTATAAGGACAGGCCGAGACAGAGGACAGGAGCACCAAGATGAGACAGACAGAGGAAACCCAGAGGAGACAGAAACAGCAGCACACCCGGTGGACAGACAAGGAACAGAAATGGAGAACTCCTAAACTGTCAGGATATTTCTGACACATGCTTTTGGTAAAAAGTACTTGGCATAGTAACTCCATATGTTTTGACCGGCCTTGTGCGTTCCTAATGAAATAAGTATGGAGAAAGTATGGAGAACACAGTAGCGGCTTGCTAACTCAGGAGCCCAAAGTGTACGCAATAAGGGCTTAGTTTCAATCAAGTAACCAGCACAGTATGTCTGTGAAGCATTTTTGACAGCTGTCAAATAAAGCACTCTTTTGTTTATAAAAGTTCCTGGTGCCCACCCTTTTTGTTTGTAACTTAATTTTTATTGAAGTTTTTCATGGGTGGGGTACAGAAAAGAATAAGGGATGGGGAAGAGTGATACAGAAATCATAAGTGTGGGAGGGGGGGGTCCGTACATATTGCATACACTGGCGACACACTTTATTCGAGCTCGGCTAGTCCCACGAATTCGGGTATACCCGGGTGTATTGAGGTTTGTGACTGTTTTCTGCCCGAGTGCATTGAGTTATTTTCCGGCAGGGATTGAAGCATTTTATTCCCGTTGGCTGCAATACTGCACACTACATATATATATATACTGCATTACAATTCATGAATTTATGCCATCTGGTAGACACGCGAAGCATTGCAGCCTATTAAATCCTAATCATTATCATTTAACAGATCAGCCGCCCATCAGCCAGGCATGAACCCAGGCTGGGAAGGCAAATGCAACGGGGCTTGTCAGAGGTGAGGAGCGGCGCATTCCAGGTATCTGCCAGGTACATACCGGGTATTTGCTCGAATAAAGTGTGTCGGTGCAGTACATCACAAGATATGGATTTCATATGTTACTTAGCTGATCTCTCGTGTCTGACCTTTACACTGGGGCGCTCAAAAATTAGGCCTCACATGAGTTTGTCTCTTGGTACCGTGTGGTGTGGTAGCTTAAAGTAGTCTGGCCCCTCAATGGTCCTGGGACAGCCTCGTTTTAACGATTTCTCCTGGGACAGTACTCATGGGTTTGAGTGAAGGCACCTTTCTATACCTAACGGGCTCTCTGAGACTCGCTTTCTGGAATAACTATAGCAGGACTGACCTAGTGTCTATGCCTTGTATACCCGCTGAATTAATTTAGATAGGGCGAGGATTCCTGACTGCTTCCATACTGCAGTCAATTCACATCTGGTTGCCGTGGAGATGTGGGAGACCAGTCTGTTCTCCTGCCTAGATATGGCGTCAGATGACCTGTTTAGTAGGAAGAGCCAGGGATCCATATAGAAATCAACTTGTAGGATTCGCTGGGTCAATATTCTCACATTTTGCCATAGTGCTGATACCCTGGGGCAGGTCCACCACATGTGGATGAAAAGAGGCCTGGCCTCCACATCCCTTTGGGCAGTCTGGGGGGTAGCCCGGATAAACCTGGAAAGAATCTGGGGCATTAGGTACCACCTTATAAGTACTTTGTACCCATTTTCCCTGATTACCGTGGAGATAGAACACTTGGCTACTGCTAGGAGTATATCGTCCCAGGAGTCTGCGTCAATTTCCTCTCCCAGGTCATTTTCCCATTGGGTCATATATTTTAATTTTGTGTGGGCATGGATGGGGAACCCAACTACTGTTCCGTATATATGGGAGATAAGCCCTGCTGATACTTCGTCTTTTAGACATTGGGTTTCATATTTTGTAAAGGGATCCTTGGGGGGCTTTGGTAGAAGGCTTTCAGTTGCAGGTACCTAAATATTTCTTTATTCGGCATGTTTTTTTCTTTTGCATATCTGCAAACGGTTTAATTTTCTGATCGGGGCCCAGATCATGAAATCAAAGGAACCCTGCCTCCTTCCATAATAGAAAGCTCCTCTCTGGTGGTCCTGGACTAAAAAGTGGGTTTCCGAATATACTGTAGTGCCGAAGAGTATTCTAAAACAAATCTGGGGCAATCACCAACAAGACCCAGGTACATGCTGGGTACATGCTGGGTACATGCTGGGTACGTGCTGCAACATTTCAGTGCCATTTCTGCAGACAGACTAATGGCCCATCGGATTAACTGCGGGGGTCCCTGGCAGTCCCATTCGAACTGAATGGGACTGCCAGGGACCCCTTCTGTGTTAATCCGATGGGCCATTAGTCTCTGCAGAAATGTCACTGAAATGTTGCAGCAAGTACCCAGCATGTACCTGGGTCTTGTTAGTGATAGCCCCAGATTTTCCAAGGCAAGTTTTAGAATACTCGTCGGCGCACCTGTAGGAGTCATCAGGGATTTGGTGGTTGTCAGGTGTTGTTTATGTTTCAGTGACTCCCATAGTCTGAGGGATTGTGTCATTGTTGGCAGATCTAAGGTGACTGTACTTTTTGGATATTGGTATCCATAGTAGGTTTTGGAGATTATACGGTTAGGATAATGAGCTCTCCAGTTCGGTCCATCTCCTAGAGAGGTGGTTAGAGTGCCAGAAGGTCAACTGGCTCAGCTGGGTGGCCCTGTAATATGAGATGAGGCATGGCACGGCCAGGCCTCCTGCTTTATTGGGTATCATAATTATCTGTCTCCTGATTCTGGGCCTTTTTTTTTTTACCCCAGATGAACCTTGTAATAAGGGATGCACATCAGATATTTCCCTGTGTATCACTGGGATCGACAGCATCTGAAAAAGGTACAGAATCCTCAGGGAGGAGGTTCATCTTTATGCATTGAAATCGCCCTATCCAAGACACATTGTAGTCGGTCCATGCCCCTAAGTCATCTCCTAGGGTCTTCAGAAGCCTGAGGTAATTCTCCCTATATAGAGTATTGTAATTATTTGTAATGTTCACGCCCAGATATTTTATGAATGAAGATTGCCACTTAAAATCAAAATGCAGTTCCAATAGTTTAACTGAGGAGTGCGGGATATTGATATTGAGGGCCTGTGATTTACTATTGTTTATTTTGAACCCTGAGATTGAATTGAACCTTTCCATGGTAGAGAATAGTACCAAGAGTGTTCAGAGGGCTAGAGATTGTGTGAAAGATATCGTCCGTGAATAGCGAAAAAAAGGTGATGTAGAGTAGCGCTAATGATGTGGTAATGAGTAATAAACTCTAAATAAGAGTAGCCCCTATGGGGTCTGAGGCAGCCTGGTGGAACACTGATAGTACAATCAGAGATGAAACAGAGACAAAGAGAGAGATACCGGCGCTTAATAAGTCCAATTAGGTGTTAGTCCTGGATATCCAGATGGAATAGTTCAGGTCCCAATGATGACAGCTTATGCAATCTTGTAATCAGGGGGTGACCAGATGTGACTTCATCCGTGTAGTATGAAACATGGAATGAAAAGAACACAGAATTTAGTGCAACAGAGCTAACAAAAAATCACAGACATAGACTCACAAACCAGCACAAACAAGACACACAAACGCAAAGCTGAAAGTAAAAAGTTAGTTTAATACAACTATAAAATAATAAAATGTGGGACGATAGGACACTGAATAAGCCGGTCCGGTGGAGTAAAACTAAATCGCTACTCACAGGACGGCTCTAGAACACAAGCAATGAGCGCCGAAAAGGCGGATGTAATCTGTCCTCCCTGGGCTGAGAAGTTGAAATGGCCGCAACGTTCCTCCATACACCGTGCTCCTCGGGACTGGAAGGTACGTCACCGGATACCGGATACTCCGTCACAGGTAGGCGGGACTCTCGGCGGGATTTTCGAGCGGAGATTCTTCTTAATTCTGCTCCAGGGGATCAGCACTCAGCACTCAGCTCTCTTGGACGATTTGATGTGAAGAGAGCTAAGTGCTGATCCCCTGGAGCAGAATTAAGAAGAATCTCCGCTCGAAAATCCAGCCAAGAGTCCCGCCTACCTGTGACGGAGTATCCGGTATCCGGTGACGTCACTTCCGGGCTCGAGGAGCACGGTGTATGGAGGAACGTTGCGGCCATTTCAACTTCTCAGCCCAGGGAGGACAGATTACATCTGCCTTTTCGGCGCTCATTGCTTGTGTTCTAGAGCCGTCCTGTAAGTAGCGATTTAGTTTTACTCCACCGGACCGGCTTATTCAGTGTCCTATCGTCCCACATTTTATTATTTTATAGTTGTATTAAACTAACTTTTTACTTTCAGCTTTGCGTTTGTGTGTCTTGTTTGTGCTGGTTTGTGAGTCTATGTCTGTGATTTTTTGTTAGCTCTGTTGCACTAAATTCTGTGTTCTTTTCATTCCATGTTTCATACTACATGGATGAAGTCACATCTGGTCACCCCCTGATTACAAGATTGCTTAAGCTGTCATCATTGGGACCTGAACTATTCCATCTGGATATCCAGGACTAACACCTAATTGGACTTATTAGGTGCCGGTATCTCTCTCTTTGTCCATGAATAGCGCTATCTTGTAGGAATGGTTCTTCACCTGGATCCCTGATATATTTGGATTTTTTCTAATACATGCTGCAAGCGGTTCCATTCACAGGGCAAACAGCAAGGGTGAGAGCGGGCATCATTGCCGTGTTCCACTCATTATGGGGAAGCGATCCGAACGGAACCCCTGGCAAATCACCTTCACCGTTGGCCCCATGTACAGCGCCATGACTGCTTGGAGGAAAGGGCCGTTAAATCCGAAGGCATGTAAAGTCCTCTCCAGATACACCCAGTCTATGCGATCGAACACTTTTTATGCGTCTAGAATCAGAACCATGGAGGGGATTTTTTTTTTGGAGGCTAAGACTATCAAATCTATAGTTCTCCACGTGTTGTCCGAGGCTTGCCTTCCTGGAATAAATCCCACCTAATCAGGGTGGACTAGGGAAGGTAGTAATTTGTTTATTCTGTTTGCGAAAATCTTGGAATACATTTTAAGATCAATGTTAATTAGGGAAATGGGTCTGTAACTCGCGCAGTTGGTCGGGTCCTTTCCTTCTTTATGTATTAGAGTGATGGACGCCTGCAGCATATTGGTGGGGAACTGAGACTCAGTGAATATTGAATTAAAAAGCGCTAGAATATGTGGGGCTAGGATATGGCACATTTTTTCTAATAGATTTTAGAAAAGCCATCTGGGCCTGGGACTTTTGAGGGTTTCAGATTCTTGATTACAAATAATAATTCCTCCAGATCTATTTTCTTGCCTAGTTTGTTATATTGTCTAAATTGGAGATGTAGGGGAGTTCAGCTTCCTTGGGGAAGTTTTCTATTTTTGTTGAGGTTTTTGCATTGTGATGTGTTTTTGCTCCCATCGTATAGGGAAGAGTAGTATGGCATAAATTATTTGCTTATTAGTAGGGGGCTAGATGTGAGAAGGCCAGATTTTTGTCTAATAGCTTGGATAGATTCGTTCTCCAGTTTTTACTTCAATTTTGCTGCAACATTGTTCCAGATTTGTTGGACCTCGTAGAACCTGCTTTTGGACTAGTTCAGGGAGTTCTCCGCTTGAGACGTCAAAAGCAGGTTCAGCCCCAGTTTTGCCTCATTGAGGCTTCCCAGCATTAGGCTGTTTCCGTTTCTCTGATGGGCCCTGGTGAGATCCGCAATCCTAACTTTAGCTGCCCTAATTTTATCTTCCCTCTCTCTCTCTTCCTTCCTGGGGCCAGGCTGATAAAGCCTACATCTCATGGTGACTTTATGTGCCTCCCACAGGGTGAATGGTGAGTACACGCTGCCCGCATTGGTCTTGAAATAAGAGGCTATGTCTTCCTCCACTAGGTCTCTTAGCTCAGGAACACTCAAGAGGGACTCGTTCAGCATCCTTTGAGCGTTTAGTGGGCGGGTAATTAGACCTGAGCACCGGGCATCTACTGGGGCATGGTCCGACCAAGAGAACACATGTATCTTGGCATGCGATATACTGGGGATTAGTCTTGTCGGGACAAAGAAGTAGACTATTCGCTAATAAGAGGCATGTGGTGCAGAGAAAAATGTGAAGTCTTTGGCAAAGGGGAACAGTTCTCTCAATATATCACATAACTGCAGATACTTGAGCCCTTTGTGTAGGACTCTAGTGTCCTCCTTCCTACGGCTTGTTTGGGGGCCTGTTTTGTCCATCTACGGGCTTATTGTCAAATTGAGGTTTCCTCCCAGCAATATCTGCCCCACCGCTACCTTCCCCAGGATATTGAAAAATCTGAAAAAATGTTGTATTGTGCACTGTAGTAGAAAAAGCAGCACTAAAGGATTAGTCAGATAATGAATTTCATATTTGGATAATTAACCCCTTCAGTAGATATTGGTGTAAAGAAAAGAACTGTCCCAAAAGATGTATGACTGGTATACTATAATCCCACATAACACAGTAGTAAGGATATGATAATAGACACCTGCCGGTGACCAGTACTAATAAACATTCAATTCCATGGAACAGTATAATAACATCAATTCAATGTCCAAATGAAGGTATAGACCAACTGGAATAAACTCACATGGGATGAATGTCCATGATCTGAAGTAAGTCCAATGTGTCCAGGGGTTAAGTGTGCCTCCGTCTGTAGATTGACATGATCAAAAAGTAGGAAAAAACGGAGTACTACATCCAGTACAGGCAAGCCAGTAAATAACAACAAGAGTGCGTTCCCACAATGAAAATTTAAAAAAAATGTTTTTTTGTTTGTATTTTTGATCCATTAAATTAGCTTTAATTTTCATTGTGGGAACGCACGCTTGTTGTTATTTACTGGCTTGCCAGTACTGGATGTAGTGCTCCGTTTTTTCCTCCTTTTTGATCGTATTGAAAAATCTGGACAGAAATTTGGCGCTGGCCTCGTTGGGTGTATATGTTTGCTAATGTTAGGTCCTGTCCATGGAGTGAACCTGCCACAATCAGGATTCTGCCTTTCCTTTCTGCCCTCACTGTAGTGGACTTGAAGGGGGTGGCGTTCTTTATTAATATGGAGACACCTCTTTTTTTGTGTGTCTCCTGAAGTAGAATTATGTCTGCTTTTAGTCTTTTGTAGTCGGGTGTCTCTTACATGGGTTATTAAAGCCTTTCATGTTGTGAGAAATAATGTTCAGTGACATTGAAAGGGGAATAGGGCCGCCTCTTCAGAGTCTCTATATATTGCAACCGTCTCAAGGTTGGTTTGATGAGAGAAAGTAACCTGTCAGTGGGTAAAAAGAGAACTGTAATGGGGCGAGAGGGGGGAGGAAGGGATGGAAAAAAAGGCTGTGCGGGATGCCCTGGCTGGGCACTGACCGAGGCCTGTGGTCCTTTGGTAACTTGGAATAGGGGGGTGCCAAGGCGGGGTTCGAGGTTCACACGGGGAACCGTGTTCCTCGGTTGGAGTTGCATCTCGGGGAACTAAGGCTGACTGCACGTAGTTCAACCGTCCCGGGAACTTAGCAGAATGTAGGACACAGCCAACATTAGTAAAGTACAAGACATATTCAAACTTAGAGTAGAGAACATAACCAAACTTAACATAGTATAAATCAGAGTATATGGTGAAATGGGTGCTCCAGAGATGGTGGAACCTCAAACATAAGTGTCCATAATAATTGATCAGGACTAACGGGCAGAATAAATAACGGAGTGGGTATAATGATGAAATGTGATGTGTGAGTCACTAAAACACCCGTCTCCTGAAGGTAACAAACTGGGATGCTGAAAAGCACGCTAATGTGACCTCATTGGAGACCTAACAGTGCTATCAATAGTACTCATCCATAGAAATCACAAATTGAATAATGAAATAAATCTTACCCACTCCATCTGTCCTTAATAGTCCTGCATGGTAAACCCAGATGGCGTGCAATCTGTGAGAAGTAGTCCAGCGAAAGAAGAGAGCAAAAACAGTGCGCTGCCAGGGAGTCAGGTGGTGGAAAAATATAAAAGTCTATTTATTCAGCAACACTCAGTAACATAATCCCAATAGGGTGAGACAAAAACTCCTACGCGTTTCGGACCATAGGGGTCCTTTATCAAGGAGTGATAAAAGACCCCTATGGTCCAAAACGCGTAGGAGTTTTTGTCTCACCCTATTGGGGTTATGTTACTGAGTGTTACTGAATAAATAGACTTTTATATTTTTCCACCACCTGACTCCCTGGCAGTGCACTGTTTTTGCTCTCTGCTTCTTTCACTAGTATAAATCAGAACCACGCTCAGAACTTTTTTTTTTTGTTGAGGAAAGGAGAAGGGTCAGGCCGGGATAAGCTTGAGGTACTCACGTGGGCCCAGAAAGCTAGACCGCTTCCTCTTCCCAATCAGTTCAGGCCTTCTTCTGTTGGGCTCTCGTGGAGCCCGCAATCTCCCAGCTCGGGTGCGTGCGTCTGGGAGGGGTTGCCTCCTCCTCCGCGGCCCCTGGCTCCAGACCCAGGTCCTCCAGGAACGTGGGGGTCCCGCCGGATCTCTCAGCTTATGAGCTTTGCCTCCCCTGATCACCAGGAGGCGAAAGGGTAAGGCCCATCTATATCTGATTCCCCGATCACTCAGCACCGCCGTCACCGGTCTCAGAGCTCTTCTCCTTGCGAGGCTGGTCGGGACAGGTCCTGATAAACCTGGGGCTGGATTCCTTCAATGGTAATGTTCCCGGTTCCTCACGGTGCTGAGTGGAAGGCTTCTTTTACTTTGAAGAAGTGGAAGCGGATGATGACGTCTCGCAGGGGTCCCGACGGGCCTGGGCTGGCCGGAGGGCTCGATGACAGCGGTCGAGCAGTAGATTGGCTTCTCATCTCTCCGGCAGCATGGTCGTCAGCCATCTTGAGATGAAGGCCTCTGGCTCCAGCTCCGGTTCTGGCAGGCGTCTCCCTCTTAAGTTATTCCGCTGCTCGCGATTATGCATTTCCTCGTGCTGGTATGACAGGTCATCCACGCGTTCTCTTAATTCTTCGGTCACTTTTACCCAGTCTTCTTGGCTCTTGATCATTTCGACTAGTTTCCATTCCATCAAATCAGTTGTCTCCCCCAATGAGGACACTTTTTTCACCTCTCCTTCCTCATTTTTTAGGAGCGCTCTCAGGTTCCCGTAGAGTTATGGGAAGTCTTGTTCGGTGACTTGGGTGTAGTTTGGGAGTTATGGCATTTCATTGGGCTGCTGCTCCGTGTTCAAGCCGCCATCGGGGGTAGGCCCTGTAGGTCGCGCTGGAGAGTGTCCCCTTGCTTCTGAAAGTAGGAGCCCAGGGCACCCATGGCTTTTTTTTGTTGAGGAGGCTGTTTTGGAGCCATCGCAGGTTGCTAATGGAAAAGCTCAGAGAAGTTTGGTACAGCTTTGGTTGTGAAAATCTTGCTTAAAATTGCTTTTAAGTCCCTGTTGGGGCGGAGATCATCCTTCATGCAAACATCAGCTCCAGGGCCCGTGGATGTGCCATGTAGGTATGTTTTGGGGGTGCTGTGGTAGCTTTTCTTTTTCACTGGCCCCTTTGATCTATATCATTTGGGACTAAGGGACTTGTCTCCTCTCTCTGTGGATGTCTGGAAGACACTCTGTCTCCTCCTTCACTTCGTACGGCAGTTAGTTAGTCCTCAGACCCTTCTGTTCAATTCGCCTCTTCTGCGCGCCTCCACCTGAGGTAGACTCTCGCTTTTGTGGTGGACCCAGAGATTTGTATGTAGGCCAACGCTTTGTGTGCTTTCTGCACTATGCGGATGTCTATGGGGTCAGGTTCTCCCTCTGGAGTTTGATTTGGGTTGCTTCCCCCCCTTGGGTGTGCAGGTTATAGGGCTCTCTCCTTCCTCCCTTTACTCAGTAGTGGTTTCACCTCCCAGTGGCTAGTTTGAGTCCCGGTTCAGGCACGCTTCAGTTGCGTGGGTGTGGTGGCCATTTTGTGTCCCAGGGACTTGGAGTCACCACTCAGCAGGGGACCAGGGTTGAGGACAAGCAAACTGACCCGATCACCTGGCCTTATTCGGGAGACACACGATAGGCGAGACTGGAACCGGCTCGGACCGTTCCAACACTCCCTGGTTGTATTTGTGGCCCGCCTCTCACCATCTAGCGTCGACCATTTTGTTAGGTGCTCGCACGAGGGGTTGTCTGACCCTCACCTGCTTTCAGATGCTATATTTATTAGGAGGTTACTTATACTCTTTACATCCTTCACAGCTAAACCTTCATTTTAATTCTTTGATGTTTTTTATCCCTTTGTTTTGACCTATTTCATAATTTCCAGACTGCATACACAAGATAAAAACTATGCACCAAGCCTGTTACACACATACAAAAAGCACAGGGCAATACCAGCACCATTCACCCTTTTCACTGTCATGTTTGATAATGTGCAGAAGTGATGTACCAAGTACCCGAAAATTACCCGGTACCCGGCATACCCGGCACTATTTTAACTACCCAGAAAATACCCGGACCTGGCACCAGGGGGCTGGACCTGGTCCCAGGTAATTTCCTTCCTGCTCTGCTCCCTTGGTCCTCCTCTTGGAGCATGGCAGGAGCAGAGCATCAGAACACTTACCTGCAGCTGGCGATGGAGGGTGAGGAGGACCACAGCGACATCGTAGGAGCAGCGGCAGACATCCTGGTGGCGATGCCAGCAGAGGACATCATAATTGAGCCAGTGGGAGCAGCGGAACACATCCTATCACAGCTGATGCCGCTGCTCCCACGATGTCGCCATTGTCCTCCTCACTCTCTCCACAGCGCTCCTGACCCTCCTCCTCCTCACTCTCCGCAGCGCTCCTCACCCTCCTCCACCGGCTGCAGGTAAGCCAAAGCTACCCGGCCGAGTACCTGGCCCGCAAATTTCCCCTGATACCCGGGATTCGGTAATCCTTAGGACCCGGCACAACACTAATATGCAGCCTTGCAGTGTGTACCTTTTGGACACATACATTCCAAGGGGGTCTGATTTATCAAGGCCTTTTTTGAGCAAAACCATGGCAATTTCACCATGCACCTACAGTGGCTTTCAGAAGTATTCACCCCCTACCAATAATGCCACAAGTTGTTGAATAACAAATAATGTATGTGCATTTTTTTCAAACTAACTAACTGTATTCAAAGATACAAGGCTATAGTGGTTAAACTGAACACTGTTACATGAAGAGAAGGTTAAAGTTCAGCAACAGAAAGCAGCAGTCCAAGCTGCCATTTTTAAATTCTATTTTCCCCCTTTAATACAGTATGTGCATCAATAAATCCACACAATGATAAGTAATTAGCTAAGTTGCCATTCGATCCAATCTACTATGATTGATCGGTGAAGATTCGGCTCAGGGGTTCACTAAATGGCTGTCAGTGAAGCAGAAGAGGACCAAAGATGCAAAGTTCTGTGGGGAAGATCATGTGACCAGACAGTCACTAGATACAATTGGTGCACTGCTAGAGAGAGGTCAGGGCTCAAAAAGGGGTGTGCCAGAGCCTGTTTCAGAAGAGGACGGGGATGTGACTTTGTAAATGGTTGCTATAGAAACAAAAATGCTTGTTACATTATATTACATAAAAAATGTAATTCAGAGTTGTGTTTTTTTTATAAATGCTATAAGTATTTTCTCATAGTACAGAACTGTTTTTTTTTTTTTTTTAAACACACATGTAGGATATTGCTTGGTCTGCAGCTTTGTCAGTACTTGGCAGAAGCTCCTTTTGCAGCAATTACTGCTATGAGTCTTTTTGGATTGTCTCTACTAGCTTTGCACAGTACAATGGTGACATTTTTGTCAATTTTTCGTGGGAAAATTGATCTAGTTCTATTAAGTTTGTTGTGGGTCATTGACGGACTGCAATCTTCAAGTCTCGCCATAAATGTACGATTGGATTCAAGTCCAGACTTTGACTGGGCCACTCAAGAACATTCATTCTCTTCTTGTTCAACCCCTCCAGTGTGTCTTTGGCTTTGTGCTTCGGGTCATTGTCCTCCAGAAATCTGAATTTCCTCCCCGGTTTGAGTCTTGGCTGAACTCAAACAGGTTTTTCTCAAGGATTCACCTGTACTTTGAACCATCCATTCTCCCCACTATCCTGACAACCTTCCCAGTTCCTGCTGAAGAGACATGTCCCCATAACATGATGTTGCCAGCGCCAAGCTTGAAAATTGGAACAGTGTTAGCTGGGTGGCTAATTTCATGCAAAATGAACATAAATTAGTCCGCTGATTTGCATAATGTGCCGTTATCCGGCTACTACTGTGTTAGCCATAGGATAGGGAAGGTGCCAGGTATATATTGCAATGCAATGCCATGCAAAAACAGAGGCTTGTAACGAATCCTGAGCTTGCATGTCCTGATCTGTGTGATTGAATTACTGTTTGATTTCAAGTGCTGTTTGTATTAAGTGTGGAGTTAGAACACAAAGCGTGGAAGCAAGAAAGGTGTGAAAAAGGTTATATAGAATTACAGTAAATTGTTAGCACTTTATACTCCATAGTGTGACAATGAGCAGGATTGAATGAGCAGGATTGAGAATGCCACATGTATGTGCACTTGGAGCAGCTGTTCTAGGGAGCATACCGCTGTGAGAAGTGTGACCATGTGGTCTCTTTAGAGTCTCAGATTGCCGATCGGAAAAGGCAACTTGCAACATTGAGGGACATTGACGATCTTGAAACGAGTTTAGTGCTCACTTAGAAGGCCCTGGCTGGGACTAGTGGTGCAGAGGTGGAGCTGTGAGTGAGGACCAGAAACAGGTAGGTAGCTGGGGGAAGAGGCAGGCCAGTTCTGAGCTGACCCATCCCAATAGATTTACCAGATTGAGTGAAGATATTGTGTGTCAGGGCAGGAATGGCAAGGCTGGGGGAGACTAATTCCTCTATCAGCCAAGGGAATAGTTTCTCCAGCACAGAGGGGACTCAGGATACTCAGAGACAAGAAAGACTGTGGTTTATGGGACTCTATTAGTAGGATGGTAGATAGGGCAATCTGTTACCATGACTGCATGAACTGAATAGTTTGGTGTCTCCCGGGGGCTTGAGTTTGGCACATTTCGGATCGGGTGGTTGGGGCTGGGACTGACCTGCAGTCTTGGTACATGTTGGCACCAATGACAAAATTAGAGAAAGATGGAGGGTCCAAAAAAAATGATTTAAGGGATCAAGGCCGCAAGGTTAAGGCAAGCACCTCAAAGGTAGTATTTTCTAAAATACTACCAGTGCCATGCGCTACCCCAGGGAGACAGTCAGAGATTAGGGAGGTTATTCCAGGGCTAAGAAAGTGGTGCAGGAAGGAGGGTTTAGTGGTTTTACACTGGGATTCCATTTCTGAGAGGTGCAATATTTATGCTAGGGACGGATTGCACCTCAATGAAGAGGGATCGTCTGTGCTGGGGGGAGAATGTTAAGAAGGTTGGAGATTTTAAACTAGGAAGGAGGGGGAGGGACAAGAAACAGATCATCAACTAGACATAATAGATAATATGTACAAAAGGCCCCCAGCACACAAATGAGGAAAAGCAGACAAATTTGTCAAAAATAGAATCTAATTATATATTTGTGAATAAAGCAGCTACATAGTGAATCCCAGCACAGGCAAGGAGAGTACATCTCATGGAACAAGCTAACAACAATGAAGGGAGAGGAGGGAAGGAGGGAAAACAAAGGGAAACGTAACAAAAAAACAGCAAGAAAGCACAGTACACAAGAATAAATTGAGGTGATATAGGGGGCAACGTTAACGTTTCGGAGCCTAAAGAGCCCCTTTCTCAAGCCCGTTCCCACAGACTATAACAGTCTATGGTACTTCCCTAATGAATACATCTCCTACCTATATAACTCTCCACTGAAGTAAGGTAAGTGAACCTGACTAAACCTGTTCTGTACAGTCCCCCCATCACCTAAGGGTGATAACCTAAAACATTGACTAAACTGTATCCAAAATGCAGATAGTATGGGCAGACTGACAGGAGACAGCAGCAATTAATGATGAATCACTATGCAGTAGCACCTATGCTCACGGTGTATCAACTAGCATGAGAAACACAAGGTAAATAAAGCAGTAATGAATACGAATCCTTCGCTCTGCAGTGAATGTCCGTGGCTCTCTAAGGCTGTCTGACAGAGAACACTACAGACAGCCTTAGAGAGCCAAGGACATTCACTGCAGAGCAAAGGATTCGTATTCATTACTGCTTTATTTACCTTGTGTTTCTCATGCTAGTTGATACACCGTGAGCATAGGTGCTACTGCATAGTGATTCATCATTAATTGCTGCTGTCTCCTGTCAGTCTGCCCATACTATCTGCATTTTGGATACAGTTTAGTCAATGTTTTAGGTTATCACCCTTAGGTGATGGGGGGACTGTACAGAACAGGTTTAGTCAGGTTCACTTACCTTACTTCAGTGGAGAGTTATATAGGTAGGAGATGTATTCATTAGGGAAGTACCATAGACTGTTATAGTCTGTGGGAACGGGCTTGAGAAAGGGGCTCTTTAGGCTCCGAAACGTTAACGTTGCCCCCTATATCACCTCAGTTTATTCTTGTGTACTGTGCTTTCTTGCTGTTTTTTTGTTACGTTTCCCTTTGTTTTCCCTCTTCTCCCTTCATTGTTGTTAGCTTGTTCCATGAGATGTACTCTCCTTGCCTGTGCTGGGATTCACTATGTAGCTGCTCTATTCACAAATATATAATTAGATTCTATTTTTGAAAAAGTTGTCTGCTTTTCCTCATTTGTGTGCAAGGGGGCTTTTGTACATATTATTGGTTCCTTTTTGGGGGATATGAGGTGCCTCCTTGCTCCCGTGCACCACTCAGTTTTCTATTAACTGCTATTTACCAATATATTTTTTTTGGGTGGAGTGCTACCTAACCCACATACTTTTTTTTTTTTAGACATAATAGATAGGAATGGGGAAATACCTAGAAGTCATGGAGGTAGAATGGGGGCAAGTGTGAGTTTAGCATGCAGGAGACACCCATATTAAATACAGATATTACTGGAAAACTTCTAAAGACTAAATACACTTGGAGTAGAAAGGAAGGAGCAGATAAGATAATAGTACAGACTGAAAAAAACTTAAATGCATGCTTGCTAATGCAAGAAGCCTGATAGATAAAATGGGGGAGCTTGAATTAATAGCTACAAGGGAACAATATGATATCATAGGCATTACTGAAACATGGTGGGATAAAACTCATGACTGGGCAGTTAATTTAGAGGGTTATTCACTTTTTCGGAAGGATCAAGCAAATATAAGAGGAGGTGGAGTATGCTTATATGTTAAATCGGATCTAAAACCTATTGTAAGGGACGATGTTTATGAAGGGAATGATGAACATTTAGAGACCTTGTGGATAGAAATTAGCAGTGGAGGTAAAAGTATAAAGAAAATGTATATAGGGATATGCTATAAACCACCAAATATCTGTGAGATTGCGGAAACCAAATACTTTTGGAAATAGAGAAGACATCAAAACTAATTCACGTTTGCATAATGGGCGATTTAAATTATCCAGACATAGACTGGGGCAATCCGATTAGCATTACAATGAAGGAACCAGTTTTTTGGGGGTGCTTAAAGACAATTATATGACCCAAATTATTGAGGAACCAACTAGGAGAGGAGCAATACATGATTTGGTCAAAATCAAACAATGTTAGAAGTAATACAATAGGATTTAATGCAAATTTCAGTGCTTAACCAACTTGATAGTGATGTTATAAATATACCAATATTATGTGATTAAATACAATAGATAAATTACACAAATAATGTAATGTGATAATTGAGGGTGTATCTGATTCCACCCTAGTGAACAAGTCCTGCAGCCAGGAAATCTTGCGGATTGCCCAAATCCTTCAATCAGATTGTGACAGGGTCTTAACCTTTTAAAAGGTCTTAACCCTTTAAACGGGCTCCAAATAGAAAGCCTGGATCTGACTGATGAGTCCAGCAGGGAGCTGGTTCATTGCTGTCATGGGAGACCAGGCAGTTAACACCTTTTAACCAGGATCATTCATTGAGCAAAGCAAGGTAATTAAATAAATTGTAATTTATTCTGCATAAATTCACTTACACAAAATGGAACCAAAATAAAGACGAAAAACACACTTACTGGGCGTCTGGAGGTCGAAAACTAGACTCTTCTAGGTGCAGGGAACTCTAAATAAGAGTTTTCCCCTGACCGGAACTTAGCCTGAAATCTCCTGGTTCCCAAATCGGTGTGAAGTTCCACACGCCACTGCTCCTTTCGCTTCTGAGAACTTGTACTTTTCTTGATTGCGAGCTACCACCGATTCCCTGGAACCGAAATCGGCATCAAATCCCAGCCACGACTGCTACAATCGATTTTGAGAACTTGGCAGCAAAAAGCTGGACTTAGAATCTGGCAGGCAGACTTTCCTGGCTTGAAATAGAAGCCGATTGCTCTGCTATTCGCGCAGAAGCAACTTTGAAAAGCCCGCCCGCGCTCTTACTACTGGGAATCTCAAATCTGATTGGCTCACATGATTCTTATATTATTCTGAGTTTCATTCATGAAACTCAGCAGCCAATCATCGCGTGTGAACTTTCTCAGTAGCCAATCAGAGACAAGCCAGGTTACCCCCTACCATCACAATTGAAGCTACAGACAATTATCCAGTCTCCACCTGGCTCATTAGTCAGGTAGAAAATTCTCCTGTGTTAACTGCAGGGAATCTCTCTAGCACATGGGAGGTGTGTGCTGACAGAGAAGGATCCCAGGGAACCAGCCCCTCTATTTCAGGGTGTGCACCCCACGGACACCAATCCAGACCTAGAATGAGGCCAAGAGCCCTGATAACAGGTACTTCTTTGTAACAGCTCACTGTTCCTTGCTCAAGAATGCTTGGGCATACCTGGTGAAGTGGTCCGTGACTACTAGGATATTACTAGTGTTCTTTCTTTCCAGCTCTAATGACAGAAAATCCATGCAGACCAAGTCCAATGGTCCACTGCTTGAGATATTTGTCAACGGTGTGACCCTTGTAGACAGTGTCTTTCTAGGCATGCAACTCCAACAGTTGTTGCAGTAATCTTCAGCATCACAGGCCATTCGGGGTCAATAGAACCGGTCTTCACTAATCCCAACATCTTGTGAGTGCTCAGATGGAAATGATTGTCATGGTGAGAACGGAGTACCACCTGCCTATACTTGTAGGGGAGTACCAATTGCTTAGTCACTATGTGTTGGGACTTCTTGGTGACTGAACATTAACCCACTCTTGATTACAAGATAAGGTCAGAGCTTTAAGAGGAGAAAGCTTTCGGGGTGCATCTCAATCACTTTCCTGGCTGACTTCTGGATACTCAAGGCTGACCATACTTCCTTCAAACCAGGATCTATCTGTTGTGCTTGCTTGAGGTCCTGCCGAATTAGTTGAGGCAACCCCTCCATGGTTAAGTATGCAGGGTTATAGTATATCAAGGGGTACAGTAGAGGGGATATCCCCAGACTGTCAGCCACTCTATTAAGATTTGCAGTGGTGCACCATTTTGGTGTCTCAATTTGTTTATAAAATGCTCATACCCCGGATGCAGTGATTTTTTCCCCACTGCTTATCCATCTTCCATATATCTCCGTGAATTCGAGACAATGCATCAGCATTAATGTTTGGCCTCCCTGGTCTGTATTTCAGGCTGAAATTGTATGTGGCCACTGTCGCTAGCCACCTGTGACCCGTGGCATCCAATTTAGCTGAGGATAGGATGTAGGTAAGTGGGTTATTATCTTTGTGCACTAAAAGGTTGTCCGTACATGAAGATGTATCGTTTGATAACTACTGCCCATTTCAGCATTAAGAATTTGAGCTTGTGCACAGGGTAACTCTTCTCTGATGATGCCAACCCCCGAATTATACCGGCTGATGCCCCGCAGGGTGCTCTTGATATAGTACCGCTACTAACCCCACTAGACTGGCATGCATATGGAGTACATAGGGTTTTTGTGGGTCAGCGAATGCCAGTACTGGCGCACTTGGGAGTCCATCTGTCCAAAGGGTCATTCATTTTGAACTAGTCCTGACTGGTGGCTCCAGAGGCCATATTACGTCTTAATGGCGACGGGTAGCCTTTAGTTAATTGGGTCAACGGCTGAACTATAGCCGAGAAAACATTCACACTCCTTGGGGCATGCGCTCAAATTGATAGAACCACAACAGGCATATGAAAGCAGTCTTCTCTTAGTCTTCTTTGCACGTGGGAATCTGCTATGGAGGTCAACCACCGAAAACTATTTGCTCCCTGTGAGACAATCCAGGGCATCTTTTATGCGTGGCACTGTATATTGATTGGGAGTTGTCCTCACATTCTCACGGCCCTGTTTTTCTTTCAGACCACAACTATAAGTGATGTGTATTGACTGTTGGATTGCAAGATTATGCCAACCCCATCAATTTTTGTAGATATCGTCTAACATCCTCCACATCACCTGGTGCCAATCTCCACATCACCCGGTGCCAATCTCCACATCACCCGGTACCAATCTCCACATCACCCGGTGCCAATCTCCACATCACCCGGTGCCAATCTCCACATCACCCGGTGCCAAACTCCATGACATTTCCATGAATATGCGGGTATCATGAAGGCAAATTTGGTGTTCCAATTCCTTGGTCTTTCCTACATCCCACTAAGGAGTGGAGAAAACTTCAGGCCTTCAAGCCATCTTCTCCCACAGTCGCCTCTGAGTACTGCTGTCACTCAATCAGCTCTCGATTGAGCCTAAACGCATTCAAGCTTGTGCAGATCTGCCCTTCTCTATCATGGCCGCCCGCTCTTAAAGGCTCCTCTCCCTCTTAGTCCCACCTCTTCCACAGCCTTTGTCATTGGCTGCTATTATGTCCACCATCAGTCACATGTCCATATAAAAACTATAATTGTAATACATAGATTGTCACTGTTCCCACGTAGGCCCTCAATGGGCAGGGATTACTTTTTAATGCTTTGTTGCTCGGACTGGGGTTATGTTTTTTTTTAATTGACATTGGGCTTGGATTGTTTAAATGCTTTTATGTTTGCCATCAGCCCCTTATTGGTTGTCTCCGTCCCCTGAGGATGAGGACGGCCTTCATCCCAGCAGGGTAGGTAATAAATGTGTTTATTTATTTACTTATTTAGGGTGTACATTGATTGCCAATGTGGCAAACTAGGCCCCCATTGAGGTCCTTGGTAACCACCGTGATAATCAATGTATTAAAATTATAGTTTTTTTATAGTCTTTTTTTTGCTCTTTTTACATGTACGACTTTGTAATGTTGTAATGTATTCTATGCATTCTATGGTCAAATTCCTTTTTGCCATGTTTGGCTGACAGGCCTATTGGCCATTACTGTAGGGGGCAAGGGAGTGTTGTTCGGGCGGTGCGGTAGCAACGGTGGATTATGTTTGTAGATGCACTAGGGTGGGAGGTTACGCCGGCCGAAAGATTAACGGGGGGTGTTTATCCCCTTGCAATAACGGGAGTACATAAAGGGTGTGTATTAACCCTTGTCACATATACAAGTCACATGGTCACAGGTGTGCCGTTCGTGACACAGATATTCGCTGATTGACTAATCTCTCCTGAGTGAATGATGTGAGTGCAGTTTCCGGTTATTCCTTTTTCATATTAGGCTGGCCACTATAATAAATAAGCTATATCCTTGGTCTTTTATACTTTTTTGGGGCGTTGGGTAATACACGCAAACAGGGTAATCAGTGCACCGTTAGCATTAGGAGAGCAACAAGCTTAATGCCTACAGCTGAATTTGTTTTTTTATAGTGTTTATGTAGAAGGTCAGGAGATATTTTATACGGGTGTAAAGCAGAGAGCAAAGACCAACAAGCTTAATAGTTTCCAATTTGTATTACTGAAATAGTGTCCCCCTTCATGTGAATAAAGTGAGTATGTCAACTAGATCTATTTTCTCAAGTATTTCTTCAGGGTTAATTAATTCCACGACTACTTTGGCTCAAAAATGTAGAAGCATTATATTTTGCTCCCATATATAGAAGCCACGGATGTTCAGAATATAAACCTATAGTTGATTTTCAATAAACACCACTTACCATATAAACCACTAAAACATAAGCAGTATAAAAAGCCCGCAAGTGTACTCTCTCTTGCTCCAATACTTGAAGTAGGAGTACTTGTCACAGCGTGATCAACTGCCAATAATGTCAAAGATAGATGAAGAAATTTTTTTGTCTAGTCGTGAATAAAGATGTGAAGCAATTCTCGATAAGATTCCCGGAAGAGGCGGAGAACTTCCTAGGAGCTTTGGGTGTACACGGCCAGCAGACAGCGAAGCAGCAACCTTCCCCGAAGCACAAGAGTCCAACGGAAGCTTCCCGACAGTGAAAGCGACGCCCATTCAGAGACCCCTTACTTCGCTCTCCCGACTTGATTGGGATAAGGGTTTTCTTCTTTTGATTTGTCTGACCTGGATCGACCGGTGGAGGAGGTTGGCGGCCCAGAGTATATGATCCACGGGTAATGTTTCTCCCCGGCAAGGTGTGACAGTCTCAAGGCCCCTCCCCTGGGCCCTGTTAGACTTGGGGTGAGACTAAGAAATTTAAGAAACAGACTTTTTTGTAAGCCTCAATGTTGCGCTTGATAATATTTTCTATGGTTTGAAATGTTTCTATTTTAGGTCGTAGGCAATACTCCCAGTTATCCCCCGCCCCTCTTCTTGTTGCGGTTATTATGAAAGGGGTTGAGTTTAGAGGTCAAGAGGTTTGGAGGTACTGGTAAGCAGGAGTCCTCGGCAGACTTCAGAGTGCTCCGGAACCCTTGGCAATTGTGCCCCTCCCCATTTGGGCATTTGTTAGCCCTTTATTTTGGTCAATATAAAGACCATCAGTTAACAAATTTTACGATGGATACTAGATCCCCCATATACTCTTTGTTGTTGTTTTTTGGGTCTGTTCCCCTAATCTTTTTCCCCTCCCCAAGATGTTCCCTCCCCAATACCACAACAAATCATCGACGAAAATATGTCTTCCCTTTTTCGAAGAGGGTCGTAGTAAGTTCTAAGGCCAGGTAACAATGTCCGTACACCCACATTCTATCTTATATCTCACGAAATCTGTAGAGCAAGCTTTGATTTGCAAACAATGACTGCCCAACTCCCCATTAAAATAGTCTTTTAAGTGTAAAGGGACAAAACTCAAATAAAAAGAGGAGACTAGCCCTGAGAGAATTTAAGAAAATGCAGGCAGATATTCGATTTCTTCAGGAAACACATATTAATACCCAGGACCCCCCTAACACTTTTTGGGGTACTTACCCATTGGCTTACTACTCCTTCCAAATGGAAGACATTAAAAGGGATAATGAAGGTAGAGTCATATTGGTGAAGGGTCTTTTGTCGGGGGTTAGATTAAAGTTAGTTAATATATATTCCCCGAATGACCAACAAGCGGATTTGCTTAGAAGATATTGGGGGATCCCCTTCAGATGATAAGTATAGCCTGGGTTCCCCTGGTTCCCTGTTTGTCCCCTTACCTTTCCATAGGAGTATAGCACAGCAGGGGAACAGCAAGTTTCAGCAGCCTCAGGGGCTGCAGGACGTGTTGCCAGGCAACCAGTAGGGCTGAGAGATGTATGGCAGTTGGTATTCTGACAGTAAAGGGGACAGTTAGTTGTAAGCAGGATAGCAATGGGATATGTAAAGTCAAGGGAGAAGTGCTCCACTGGACTAAGTCAGAAAATTGTCACACACTTGGGGTGGGATTGGCTATTGTGGCCTGGACACTGGTGCTCCTGCACCCAATTACTGTCGGAGATATTCCACGGGTCGGACCAAGACTAAATTTGTAAAGCTTCCAGTGACTGAGCTCCTGATTAAAACCAACGCTAACACCACCCTAACACCTGTCACTAGTTTTAAATACCTGGGCTTATGGTTTGACTCCCACTTAACATTCGGGATGCACATTGATACCCTGACAACCAAGACCTATGCCAAACTAGGTGTACTTTACAGGAACAAATCCTCCCTAAGTCTCCTGGTCAGAAAGCGTATCGCACAGCAGATGCTAATGCCAATTATTGACTATGGAGACATAGTATATGGCTCGGCTCCTCAAACCCACCTTAGCAAACTTGACACCCTCTACAATTCAATTTGTCGTTTTGTTCTCCAATGCAACTACAACACACATCACTGCGAAATGCTCAAAGAACTAGATTCGGTCAACACTAGAGTCTAGGCGCAAAGTTCACCTTTCCTGTCTTGCCTTTAAATTCTTCATGGGCAAGCTACCCAGCTACCTGAACAAGCTCCTCACCCCTACCACTTGCAGCACTTATCACCTGAGAT
Organism: Ascaphus truei; assembly: GCF_040206685.1. Taxonomy (NCBI): domain Eukaryota; kingdom Metazoa; phylum Chordata; class Amphibia; order Anura; family Ascaphidae; genus Ascaphus; species Ascaphus truei. The sequence goes on from NC_134493.1 coordinate 10,882,401, forward strand.
CAGACTCCAAAAGACTATTCATGGTCCCAAGGCTCAACAAAGTATCCGGACGTTCCTCCTTCTCCTTCCGTGCACCCCAAAACTGGAACAACCTACCAGAGACTCTCACATCCACCACCAGTTTAAGTTCTTTCAAATCTAAGGCTGTCTCACATTTTAACCTGGTCTGTAACTGTTTCATACGCTCATAATATATATTTTCTTTAACTGTGCACGCAATGTCTTGTATATAATGTATACCCTGTTCATTTATGTAACTGTACTTGTAACCATGTATTATTTGTTTTACTCTGTGCCCCCGACATACTTGAAAACGAGAGGTAACTCTCAATGTATTACTTCCTGGTAAAATATTTTATAAATAAATAAATATAGATATAGATATATAGATATATAGATAGATAGATATAGCAGAAAATAGCCGTGTTAGTCCAGTTGTAATAGTGCAGAATAAAGGAGTTCTTCAGTATTAGGTGATACCTTTTTTATTGGACTAACAATTGATGTCATAGAAGCTTTCGAGAGTTCTCCTCTCTTCCTCAGGTCAGCAATACTGGTTTACAAGGGAATCTATGGCTAAAACAGTGTAGAAAAAACAAAACAAAAAAAACAGATATGTACTGTAGATAAGGAAGGGTGTTGGTGCTGAAGCCAGTAGAGGGTGACAAGAAATGTCTCCACACCTGAAATGCTGCGCATATGCACCCTAGTGTCGGAGGTCGTGGCGATTTTGAGATACATATGCGCAGCGTTTCATGCGTGGGGACACCTCCAACTACAAAGCGAACAACCGCCCCTCCACAAAGTGTGTTCCGGTCAGTAGGACGTGCTGCAGAGCCCCCCCATACTAGCGACGGAGTAAAGAGCAGGAGCTGTTCTGCTATTGTTGGATTACCACGCTTATTATCACTGCTGTGCTGTAAATAGGATTCTGGTTTTACCACCAGAACACCTACAAGAAGTTTTCTCCTTTTTATTTATTGATTTTTATTGATATTATATTTTATTAAATCAGTTTAATTGTTCTCATTAGCCTTTGTTTGTTTGTGTGGTGTACTGCACCGACACACTTTATTCGAGCAAATACCCAGTATGTACCTGGCAGATACCTGGAATGCGCCGCTCCTCACCTCTGACAAGCCCCGTTGCATTTGCCTTCCCAGCCTGGGTTCATGCCTGGCTGATGGGCGGCTGATCTGTTAAATGATAATGATTAGGATTTAATAGGCTGCAATGCTTCGCGTGTCTACCAGATGGCATAAATTCATGAATTGTAATGCAGTATATATATATATACTGTGCAGTATTGCAGCCAGCGGGAATAAAATGCTTCAATCCCTGCTTGGAAAATAACTCAATGCACTCGGGCAGAAAACAGTCACAAACCTCAATACACCCGGGTATACCCGAATTCGTGGGACTAGCCAAGCTCGAATAAAGTGTGTCGCCAGTGTATGTTGAGTGTTGTTTAAGTTGTGTGTGTGTAAGTGTGTGGTCTGTCATTGTAGTACTAGCAGTACTGTACACACTATGATTATTTTGTGTTTGATTTTACATGTTACGTGACGCCATCCACGGAATTTCCAAGCTGGTCTAGATCTATAAGATCCATTTCCCTAAAAGGATTCCACGCTGTTAATTCATCAGTCTATTTAGACATTAATTTGGACTTTGTTTCTAAGGTGCCGGTTTGTATGTTTTCCCACACCTGTTTTCTGTTCTGGTTTGGTCAGTTTCTCCTGGCAGCCTTGGCTCATTAGTATGAGTTCATGTTGCACCATTGTATAACTTGAGTGTAATTAGTAATGGTTTAATTGTTTAATTAGCTCGGGCGCATTTTCAAGACCCCCTTTTTTTTGTATCCCGCTTAGTGATATTACTTGGTTGTTGATGGTTAGAAAGCTGGAATATGTTGTTGATAACCTTCCAGAAGTTAGCTGGGTTTGATGTATTCTGGAGGAGATTGTCAGAGTAATATTGTGCTTTTGCGTGCCTTGTTTGCCTTGTGCACAGGTTCTGTAGTGATTGAGATCCTTGGTAGTGCCTGTTACTTTGTAGCTTTTCCACAAGGCATCCCTGAACTGGTAGAGTGCTATAAGGTCAGTTGTAACCCATGGAAGGTGGGCCCCCCGGAACCTTAGGCTGAGGTCCCGTTGCACGCGTCCGCACGGCTGGCTTGCTTGCCGGCGGCGCGTGCAACTCGCTGTACCGCGATCTGCGGTCTACAGGCTGCTTTTCTTGGAGCGGGGGGGGCGTGGCCAAACGGGTCGGGGGGGGCGCGGCCATGACGGGAGGGGGCGCGGCCATGACGGAGGGGGGCGGGGTCCAAAACAAAGCAGGGCTCACAGCACTGCAGCAGCTCCACACACTAGCACACAATAGCTGGCTTGCCATTCGTTGAAGGGAGCCAGTCTATGATTGGCCCCTTCGCGTACCATGTGACGCGTTGCAGCAAGAGAACACCATTCTCTCGTGTCTCCTGCTGGCTACCGCGTCACAGCATGTAGCAAGTTAGAAGTGAGGAGGGACTGGGACCCGATCGTGAGTTCAAACAGGAATGGTAAGTTGAGCTCACGTCGCCGCCCGCGCACACGGGCGCAGCGGGTCCCAGCCCTTATTCTGCGTATTAGTGCATGGCTATCACAGAGTTTTAAGAACTCGGATTGGAAATAGTCGAGCGCAGAATCGGGGTCGGGAATTCAATCGATTCTCTGCCAAGGGCAGTTGGTAAGGTCAGCCAGAAACTGTTGTGGGTTAAAGTTTATAAATGTTCTAGTGAGGAGAACTTTAGGGATTGATTGGGGTGGTTTAATTTTCCTTACACAGTGCACTATTGCATGGTCACTGAAAATATCAGGAAGGATGTCAGAGGATTGGATTCTTCCTGGGACTTGAGGAGAGAATCCAGTCTAGCAAGGAATGGTTGTGCGATTTCAGGTTTGCCCGTGTGGGTTGGGAAATGAGTTGTGATGGGTTAAGCGACTTGATTTGTGTCTGGATTTTGTGGTTTTTAGGGTTGAGCCAATTGAAGTTGAAATCCCAAAGAACTAGCAGCTCACTCTTCTCATTCAGAGAGGAAATGAAGCCAAGAAATTGGGTGATATCAGTCAGGGGCTGTAGAGGGGCTTCAGGGGGGCGGTAGATGCCAGCAACCAAGATGGGCTTAGAAAAGGGGAGGCCGATTCTGCCAACTAGGATTTCAAAGGAGCGTGGGCTTGGGGGGCAATTTAACAGTGTAATTTGTAAGGCGTTTGCAATATAAAATAATACCCCTCCTCCTCTCTTTGACCTATCTCTCCTAGAAATGGAGTATCCCTGAATGGCAATATTTGCATAAGGGGTTTTAGGGGTTAGCCATGTTTCTGTGAGAACGATGGCTTTGGGTTTATGCATAAGGCACCATGCCCTTAGTTCATCCAGTTTGGGCAGCAGGCTCCAGATATTTATATGTGTGACAGATAGACCTTTTTTGAATTTAAAAGGTGGAATTCTCAGGGGTATGGGACAGAGTTGAAATGGGAGAGCCTGGGTTAGGTTCAATATCACCTGCTAAAGAGAGTAATAGTATGAGTATAAATTTGGGTAGTTGTTTGCAATTTGCAAATTTGTCGTGTTTGCCATTAGAGTGAGAGGTGGTTGGTGTGCTTGTTTTTAGAGTTCTCCACCAACATTTGTAGATAGTTCAAAGGCTTTTGAGTAGTCCAGGGTGTATGATGATATTAGGTGTGGGCCAGGAGGGAGGAGTTTGTAATGGATAGAGGGGGTAACATTTGAATGAGGCCACAAGAAAGAACAAAGTTGAGGTATATACCAGGTTCATTATGCCAGAGCTAGGTAATGCTGCATGGAGCTGTTGTGAGCCATGTATGTGTGTGCAGACAAAACAGCAGAGGTGTGCTTTTTTCTTGTCAAATGTTTTGCAGCATTGCAATGCTAGGGTCTATTCAGGGTTTGCAGTGGGCTGAGTGGGTGGAGGGAAGGTAGTTGTGTGCAGTCAGTGTTGTGAGAGGCTGCAGTGAAATAAGATGTAAAGGGGTGGGGTGTTAAGTGTGCAGGCTAACAAGCATGGGATCATAGTGTGGTCAGTGTAGCTCTCCGTTTGTTGCCTCATGTATAAAAGTTTGCAGTATATCAAGTCCCCAGTCAACCTGTAGTCAAACTATAGTCTAACTATATAATCTCACTTAAAAGGCTCACTTTAAATGCCTCACTCTAAAATGCCAATGCAACCATGCCAATAAATCAGCCTGTTACAAGTTGCTCAAATAGCAGCACTCAGTTAAAAGAGGAAAAAAAAACAAATAAACATCTTTTGATATTCAAACATACCAAAGATCAATAATAAAGGCCGGGCGGGGTATTTCTTTTAAAACAAGAGTTGCCGTTCAGAAACATACCAAAGATCAATAATAAAGGCCGGGTGGCCGCTTGCAATTAAAATCAGAAAAAATCCCAATATTCAAGGTATCGAGATTAGCCAGAAGAATTTCAAATGATCTCTCTTTGCTGATGATATCATCCTGACAATTTCAAACCCTTTGACTTGACTCCCCAATTTACAAGATGAACTCTGTAAGTTTTGTTTGTTCTCAGGTTATAAAATTAATTCGACTAAAATCAGAGGCTCTAAATGGAACTTTACCAGACTCCGAGGTTAAAATAATCAAATAAAATTTTCATTACCATTGGAATAAGGTGAGATTGAAATACCTAGGGATTTTCCTCACAAAAGACTATCAATCTCTATATAAAAAAAACTGCCAAGAACTTTTCACCAAATTAAAATGAGATCTACTCTGGAACGGCCACCAAATTTCCTGGTTAGGTTGTATTATATCAGTTAAGATGGATTTCGGGATTCTCCCGAAACTGCTTTATTGTTTCCAGACACTCCCAGTCTCTATTCCGATAAATTATTTAAAGGACTTTCTGAATAAAATGAAGCAATTCATATGGGGTAACAAAAGATCAAGAGTGCCCAGATCTGTTATGCTTGCACCCTGAGAGAGATGGAGTCTAGCGGTTCCTTATATATGGAAATATTATTTAGCTGCCCATTTGAAACAGGTGGTTTTCCCTGGAAGGTCAATATCGATGGGTAGATATAGAAAATAGATTTATTAACTATGGGGCACTCCCGGCTCTTATATGAAATAACAAGCCAACAAAGGGTCTTAAACCAGACCTTTTTGACTCTGCAGTAATAACATTTTCTATTAAGATTTGGTATACGGCCAAAACCAATTATCAATTAGCCTCAGTTCTCTCGAGATGTACCCCTATTTTTGACAACCCGGACTTTGGTAAGGGCTGATCCACATGCACTTTTGATTATGGAAGGTTAATGATATTAGAGATGTGGGAAATTTGCTTCTGAGAGGAAAATTATTAAATTGAAACGACTTTTGTCAGAGATATTCTTTGACGAGTACTGAGATGTTCCGATTTTTGCAAGTTTCCCACTATTTTAGGCAGCTGTCCCCTGGTGGGTCGTTCTTAGGGTGCACTGTATTCGAAGAACTATGCAGGAATAGAAATTATCATTGGGGACTTATTTCAATTACTGTATTTACCAATTTCTTAGCTCTCGTGAATTTAAAGTTCCCTGCACACATTGGTATATGGTCCAATGAGCCCAGGATTTTCAAGTAGAGATTTCTTGGGAGCACTGGCAAACAAACTGGACCAATGCAATGAACACATCACTATGCACAATATCTAAAGAAAATATTTATAAAGTTATTTTCAGGTGGTATTTGACGCCCCAGAGGTTGAGGCTGATTTACCCAGAGACACGAATCTCTGTTGGAGGGGTTGTGGAGGTGTTGGAGATATGGCCCATATCTGGTGGCTCTGCCCCAAAATACAGAGGTTCTGGGGAATAGCACAGAATTTAGTGCGAGAGACTTTTGAAATAAGATCCCCTAGACCCGATTATTATGGTTCTGGGTAAACCGCTAGATCATTTATACGAAAATAAAGCTAAATTATTGTTGCATATTCACACTGCAGCTAGACGTGCCGGGGCCTGAAAAAAGCCTTTACCCCCCTCCAGGAGGGAGATTATTTTGAGAATAGATGGAGGTGCAATCTATGGAAAGACTAACAGCGTATGTTAGACATAATTCAAGAAAATTCCAAAATGTCTGGGAGCCCTTGAATTCTAAAACTGTTTAGTCACTGTGGATGGAGGGCTGTATGTTTTCCTTCTCAAAGTTAGTAATTTTATATGATATCTGGAGTGGGGAATGTTCTGCGTCGTTATATTTTTGGTATTTTTGTATTATTGGATTTGTGTTTCTACTATGATACCGGTGTTAATTTGGTGGTACCCACGCCCCTCCCCTCCCTTTCTTTATTTCAGTATCCCTTCCCTTATGGTTTTCCAAAATAAAAAATAAGTTACAAAAAAAAATTGTTTTATTTGAGCCATATAAAAAGGAGGCAAACTACCTCAGGGGGCTTACGGCCAACTTGAGGATACTCATTTCTACACTGAGCTTCCTGACAACCTAACTAATAAATGTATTGTTGATCTGAGAAATCTTGTAGATACGAGTAAAATGCTCAAAAGTATGATTTGACAATAGCCTTTGCCAGCAACTTGTTTAGTTCAATGCTAGAGCTGCTGCCCTGAATAGCAGAGGTTGTGGGTTCTGATCCTGTTGGGTCTGACACCAGTACATCCTTCATCACAAGGGCCCTTAGACTTGTCAGTATTGGTGTTATGGAAATATTTTAGCAGATGTGATTTAGCAGATGTGAATAGCAGTATTTAAAAATACTTTGCATAGCCATTGGTATATCTCCCAGGGTACCTCAGGTGTGTTCCTCTTTAAGCACAGACATCTCTCCCTAATTAATTTGGAGGGTGGTCCCCCTCTCTCTCCCCCTCCAATGTATTCACATGGAATAGACCCCTTAGAGAGAGAATACAATAGCTTGGAACTACAACAAGCATTTACGGATGTTCTTTCTATTGACAGATCTTCTCATTATTCAAATAATCCCATAATGATGATTGTACTAGGAACAGAAAAGGGAAGGGCAATCTTAATACCACTTTAAATGTAGATATGCTCCCTTTTAGGACCAAGGAAGGGACATGAAGTTCCTGTTTATTACTCAATTTAGTAGATATAGTAATCACATGTAATCAATCATTTACAAATGTCTTCTCCCTTGACCTACGATTAGGCAAATATGTTCTATCTGGTCCTAAGTTTGTCTTAAGATGGACTAAAACAACTGCCAATTATGTCTCATCAAGCCATGCATGCTTGTATATAATGTATAACCTGTTCATTTATGTAACTGTATTTGTAACCATGTATTATTTGTCTTAACTCTGTGCCCAGGACATACTTGAAAACGAGAGGTAACTCTCAATGTATTACTTCCTGGTAAAATATTTTATAAATAAATAAATATGCTCTCCTAAACCTAAGCCTCCATCCTTCACAACTAAGAGATCATATACCTGTGGACATTGTCAAATGTGTTCTTTAATGTAACCTTCCACTTTTTTTTTCACAGACTCTCCTCTAAGAATTGCTATAAAATAAATTATTTCATAAACTACATCACAGAATGTTATATGTTTGCTTTCTTGTGGATGTGGTACAGTATGCGTTATGTAAGAAGAACCTGGTCTCCCTAAAAACGTATTATGGAGCTTTTACGACTGCTTAAAAATAGTGATACTCCGTATCCATTGTCTAGACATTTCACAAAGTTTAACTATAGAAAAATTAATAATTTATCTTTGTTGGGTATTGAACATATTACAATTAGAGAGTGAGGTGGTGATACAATTAATCAACTGGATTGTCGTGAAGCTTACTGTATTAAATAAAAAATAAACTTGCTCGCCATCTTTCCTCAATATTGAATGGAACCGTGGTCATTGTTTGTGAAATGTTACATTATGTATAGAAACAGAATATGTTTTTAGTAGCCATTTCATTGAGAATCTTGAAAATACATGTGATTTTTCCTTTTTTTTTTTAAGTTATGGATTAGTAATACTATTTATTAATTGAAATGCATTTATGAATTGATTAATAAAGATTTTTCTCTTGTTTTCATTTTTTTTAAATATATCCTTGTCCCTATTGTTACCATATATGTGATTTTTTACATTTCATTTTGTGATATGCCTCGTACCACTATTGTTGGTTCTATGCTGCCTTTGCTTGGTTTTACCATGATGATGTTATTGATCCCCTAGTATGTGTCTTGTGTAATGACACATTACACTTTGACATACAGTATGACCCTTTGCGGAAGACATTCATTCATCATTGATAATGAAGGGGTATAAAGTTTCTTTTACTGATGTTTGTTATTCCTGACAAAGCACCAATACGTGCAAAATGCATTGTAGGATATTTGTCTCCATTTTTATATGGCTTAAATAAAATAATAATTTTTTTTAAATAATTTTTGCCCTAATTGCTCTGTGAAGCTGTGTGCTGCTTAAGTTTTGTCTTCATTTAAATAGAAAGAATTTAAGAGTTTAGGAAGAGTTTAGGAGTTGCCCCACTAGCCCACTGGTCGGGTAAGGGGTAATATTTAAAGGGAAGGGTCTGTTTTAGGGTATTTAAGGGGAGGGGGGATCCACTTGCTTACAGGATGGAGAAACAGGATAATTTATCTCCCAGTACTCCCGTACATAGTTGGGGGTTTGGGCTTGGCATTCGTCACAGCAGTATGGTTTGGAGGCCCATGATAAATTCTCACCATTAAACAGGCTCATGGTTCAGTTGACCCATATGGGTCCCTGGTGATATAGTGGGGGAGTCTGACCAAGGGCAGCAGGCATACATGACCCCATGGTTTTGTGGGCATCTGGCCAAGAGGACAGTTTATGAAGCATGTATGAGTCACGATAAGGAGGACCATGAGCTCAATGGATTGGCGCTATATGGTGGGAATATGGGGACCTCCTGTATGTGTATTTGATAAATAAAGCTGTGGCCATTTTACCTCATTTGTGGTGTTGTGGTGATTCTTTAAGAAAAGGGCATACAGAGGCTCCACTGGTAAAGAAATGCTGTGTTTTTGTGTACAAAAAAACCCATATCTTTCAAATGGCAACAATTATGATCCTAATGTTGAACATCAATCTTAAACTTAAAAAAGAGTTTGTTTAGGTATATATCTCAATGTAAGTGGTTGGACCACACCTGCTAGAGGCAGGACAGCTCTGCTCTGCCAAGGTCTCCTTAAGGGACTGCTCATTTGGTCTCCCTGGAATTTAGGGAGAACCCATTGCATGCTGGGAGATGGACAACCCTTTATAATGCTATGGGATGCTGCTGTCCATTAAGACACCATGGGATAGATCCTCAGAACTTTGTTAAATACGTAACGATATGATAACATCAGTTAACGTATCTGTCACAGTCAGTAGGCAACAACACGTGGGGATTCTTTGAATAGGCTTTTTATTTAACCTTAAAACGTGGAACACAAAAAGCGCTTACATTCAGCGTATGTGCAAAACAACATAACATTTTCAGCAGGGTTAGCATAATCCATTTAAATAGTCCATAACATGGCTGAGCCCTTGGTCCTCAAGGCTCTGTCTTTAAGCGAGGGGTCTGTGATTCCAGTAACAGTGTGGCCCTGAAGGGATTCAGGGTCAGAAACAGGCCTGTAAATCCTCCTAATCATGCCTCTGAGCTCGCTAATTACTTCAGGATGAGATTTAATCAGCTCAACACTGGACTCAGCAGCTACACATGCAAATTAGGCAGTGACACCACCTTGTCACAGTATCGTTAAGTGCTAATGGGAATATTCAAAGCTTATTAACGATGTGTTAAGTGCCATGTTAATGTAATGATGGCCTGCCATTAACTTAAACCGACATTGCTGCTAATGATATGCAAAAGAGATGAACACCACCTCCATGCATGTCCTCAGCAGTCTGTTCAAGTTAACATAGGAAATAACTATGTTAATGCTTTGTTTAAGGTTGTGGATATACCTGGCATTAGATAGCACCCAACGACAGGTAGCAGAAAGTTATTTGGCCTTGTCCAGGCTTCTGAAGTGGCTCACTTTGGCTTCCCATAATGCATTACCAATATAGGAAACCAAAGTGAATACCCTGGATTAGGCCAAATAATTTACCCATGACCTGTGTATTAATCCCTATGAAGCCATAGTAACACTCGCCATTTAATGAATTGCAAGACCATGGGAGTGGCATACATGGCACAATGTGTGTGTAAGAAAAAATATGTAGGCAAAACATGCCGCCTGTTTCATCGCCGAATTCTAGAACATATTGCTGCTATACGCAATCAATCAATTAGACACTCCAATAGCTTGGCTTGTAAACACCTACCATGAAGCACAGGTTACATGCAAAACGTACGACGGCAAGGAAGGTGCCACGCTGGTGACGTCAGTGAAGTGGCGACACCACTGGAACACTGGTCTAGCCCATGGCCTATATATCAGTGGTTTTTATCTCCCAGTTGGTCCGCCGTGACCACTAAATGTATACTTAGGGAGTATGAACATTGCAGCCTAATACATCTGCATGTTCTAGCTAGCAATTCATCATTGTAATATCGCAGTAATTCTTGAATAGTGAATACATATACATGCATCTACGCCAATTATGTGCACGGGCATTGATATATTGCCAGATATGTCATATATGTATGTACAAGACACGCCTGTGACTATTCGTTCACCACATCACTATGAGGATTTTAAGACTTCCTACTGTATATACTTAATTTCATTGTGTACTTTGATTTTTGGATGTTATTAAAGTTTTATTATTTTTTGGTTTTTATATTGCTGAACCAAATAGGTCAATGAGACCGCCTATCAGAACACTAATCTGAAGGACCATGAGAGTCCTATCACTTCTCCTTTATGTATTGAGTGCAGCATTTGGGGAACTTCAGATCCTCTTGGATCAGAACTACTCATTAATTAATCAAAATTACCAATTTCTCAAACAGTACATGGATATATATTCTCTTTATATTATCCTGCTGATCACACCTAGAAAAGATCCAACCCCAACTCTGCCGGTGGGGCTAGCCCGCCTCCATAATAAGGTGAAGCCCGGCTAGTTACCACTAAAAAATGCGGGCCAACGGCGGCTTATCAGGGCTATAAGCCGGGGACAAGGTATGTGTTTTGTACCACTTATCCATCCTAGGTACAGAACTGGGACTTCAGGAACAGGACTTTTATAGTAGATACTGGGGGGCAGCCTGGCCTAGCTGAGGACAAGTTCTATAGTCGCAGCCAAGTTCTAACAACCAACGAAGATCCGGCCAGCAGGGAAAACCAGGAAAATCTCCTGAAAGGAGTACCATGGTGTTCCTGGTCGTGGAGCGGACATGTTAAACGCCTTCTGAAGCAGGCGCCCAGCACCTAGTGAGGCTAGAGACTCCCCCCAGACCCCCAGTTAAGCATGTTTTACATGTATTTTGTGTTTCATTTTGTGCCTGCTGGTTTTACCAGAAAAAAAAACGTTCCACTACCTTGTCACGCCTAGTGAATTGATCCCAGAAGGTAAAAGGTCTTAAAGGTCCTGTCTCCTGTGATACCCACCAATAAGATTACCATCTGTCTCTAACACATAGAGCAACAACTTGACACCAGGATATATATATATATATAAATTATTTTTAAATATTTATTTGAATCTGGCTATTTTTGCACATATTGGTTATGTTAATAGAGTAAACTGCCAGATTCAAATAAATATTTAAAAATAATTTATTTATAAAATCCCTTTACTGTCTTTTGAGATATTAACATTTCAACATTGTTTATTAGCTACTTTAGATACGTTTGTGGGCTTAACCCTGATCCGAATGGATCCCAGGAAATGCTAGTCTATATACCTACTATTTTACACTTGGAACGTAAACAGTGCTCCCAGTGCTAGAAATGGTTTACGACTCATGTGATACTTTCACTATGGCAGCTATTTAAGGGGCCTCTGGAGCACTGGTAGGGTCACATGTCAAAAAGTGTTGCTATTGCACAAAACAATCGTCAGTCACCTAACTGACATCATCATACTGTATCAGCGTGTGAATCCTAGGACAGTCAGCCACACAAATTCAGTCAGCCACACAGGCAACAGAGCTCAACCCTATGACCCTACGACAGTCAGCCACACAAATTTTCTCCGGTTGGAACCACAGGCAACAGAGCTCAACCCAACGACCATTTTAGGCCTTTTATAGCACTTTAGAACAGACAAGTTGCTTAGAGGTCACCACTTAATAATAATAAATAATAGCATGTTCTTGTATAGCGCTGCTAACTGTACGCAGCGCTTTACAGAGACATTTTGCAGGCACAGGTCCCTGCACCGTAGAGCTTACAATCTATGTTTTTTTGGTGCCTGAGGCACAGGGAGATAAAGTGACTTGCCCAAGGTCACAAGGAGCCGACACAAGGAATTGAACAAGACTCCCCTGCAGCAATCTCAGTGTCAGTCAGTGTCGTTACTCACTGAGCCACTCCTTCTCCCTCCACTCCTCCACTTTCTATGACTTGATCAGGCTTTATATTAGGGTTGCAACCATTCTGGGTGTTGATACAGGACAATAAGGCCAGCAATCCCTTTGCCTTGCCTATATATATATATATATATATATATATATATATATATATATATATATATATATTTATATATATATATATATATATATATATATACTGTCATTAAGGTTATGGTGGGTAAAAAAAGTGACAAAAACCCTTCACAGTAAAGCATAAAGCAACTGTAAATATTACTGTATGTTCATTTGCATGTCTTAGACAGGTCTGCAACCCTATCTTTCCCCATTATCACCCAGCATACAATCCTCAAGCCAATGCATGCTGTTTTAAACACAGCTTTTAGACAGAGGCTGGGATGAGATGCAAAGCCATTAGACCAACTCACATACATGTTTCAACCTTGATGGGTATCATCAGTGTGAGGCTGGTCTTAATGACTAGAGCAGGTTTGAGACTAGACTAGGTAATCACCACTGTCATTAAGGTTATGGTGGGTAAAAAAAGTGACAAAAACCCTCCACAGTAAAGCATAAAGCAACTGTAAATATTACTGTATGTTCATTTGCATGTCTTAGACAGGTCTGCAACCCTATCTTTCCCCATTGTCACCCAGCATACAGCGCTTCCACTGCAGCAAGGGATTCTGGGAAATGACATGCAAATGAGCCTCTGTCTAAAAGCTGTGTTTAAAACAGCATGCATTGGCTTGAGGATTGGCTTGTGTAATACGAGCTTGAGACATTAAGACCAGCCTCACACTGATGATACCCATCAAGGTTGAAACATGTATGGGACTCCCTGTGAATGCGGACAAGTACCAGAGTAAACTCAGCCTCGTGAGGCACTGCCCCAGGTGCAACCCAGTGGAGGAAAGCATCATACACCTCTTCTGGAAATGCCCCTTTGCGCAGGCCTTGCTGCGCGCGCTGGACACCGACTTAAAGGACTGTATACCGAGGAAGTGCGTCACGTACTACTCGGTGTTCCACGGACTTTTCACAGGAACACACACAGAGGACGCAATCGAAGCCGGTTGGCGTCTAATGTGCTGTTTCAAGGACGTTTTACTATTCGCCAGGGAACGTTTGATCAAGGGGAAGAAGAGGATGTCGGTACAGGACTGTCGCAGGCTGCTCCACAGCCTGCTCAAGGACTATTCCATCTTTGACGGCCCTGAGGAGGAGGACTAAACCCCCCCTCCCCACCCCCCCTTACTCCCCCGCCCCAAAAGTTTTTCTGTGCAATAAAGTTAGAGATAATGTGTGTATGATATGTCATGTCTGTGGTGCGGTGCATACGTATAAATGCACTGCACCGCCGTGTTCGTCACAGTTTTTTTTACTTTTGGGGAAACCATTAATAAAAATGTATGTGAGTTGTGTGGGATATGCACTGCGCCGTTGTTAACGTCGCGGTTTTTTTTTCCGTTTGGAAAATGATTTATGTACTGTTATAATCTTGTTGTAAAGATTCGCTGCATAATAAAAGAATTTTCAAAACAAAAAACATGTCTGTGAGTGGGTCTAATGGCTCTGCATCTCATCCCAGCCTCTGTCTAAAAGCTGTGTTTAAAGCAGCATGCATTGGCTTGAGGATTGGCTTGTGCAATACGAGCTTGAGACAAAAGGTGGCACTGAGTGCTCATTTGCATGTCATTTCCCAGAATCCCTTGCTGCAGTGGAAGCGCTGTATGCTGGGTGACAATGGGGAAAGATAGGGTTGCAGACCTGTCTAAGACATGCAAATGAACATACAGTAATATTTACAGTTGATATATATATATATATATATATATATATATATATATATATATATATACACACAGTATCTTGTGGTTATCCAACCATGTGCGGCTCACTATAGAGACCCTTTTCTGTAAACAAGGGTATAGACTATTACTAGTGCTAGAACTTATATACATATATTCCCTTACAGGGTCACTATTTGCCTATTCTTATAATTACTATAGTACCATAAGTGCTTATCATACTGCTCCTGTGCAGATTCATACTTTTAATTGTATTTATATTTTGTTTAACTTACTGTATATTTCTTTTTTGTCCACTTTTCAGTTTGGCATTTTCGTTTATGTACTCTTACCATTAAAAGTTCATTTTTAATTACCCCATTCATTCATTTAATTAATTAATTGAGTGCAGCACACAGTGCTTTCCTTCCTTTTAGTTGCTTTGATCAAGTTATTCCAGTTTTGCACCTTTAACTTTTATTCCTTTACTCTTTGTCTACTGTTGTTAGTTGAGCCAGAGGTGTTTCTCCGTTCCAGTGTTACAAGGGTTTATAGACACAGTTATCTAGCTGACCCACTTTTCACCCCTGCAATGTCCTTAAAAATGAATAATATCTATCCTCAATCCGTCATAAAATATATCTTTAGTTGCTGTCACTACCAAAAATTTATGTCATAAAGTACTTGCAGGAATTTTGGCCCGTTTACTAAGAAAAATATGTACTTAACACACAAAAATCTACTGTAGCAAAATGTGTCCGAAAATGCAATACTTCTACAAACCGTACAAAGTTCATTTAGAGCCAAAGACAATACTTATTCAATTTTAGCTTTAATATATAAAAATACTACAGTGCTTCGGTTACAGAAAAGGATTATTACAAAAACATACAGTACAATAAATGCAGACAATTTCTTAAAAATAAAAGGAGTAAAATAGATGATCAAATTAAGTTACCGCATAACATCATCAGGTTTCCTTCAGAGAGGAAAAATAGAGATCCACGTGTGTCATAGACTACACACCCTCTATGTTGCATTTCTGATTTCATATGCCACTTTATCCTAAAACTCTTCTAGAGTGAGCACAGCATAAACCCACCTTCTGGGTGGTCCTTAACCCTTCATCAATCTCTTGGTGACACTTATGGCTTGGAGGGGGAAAAAAACTTTTTCTTTTGAATAAAAAGATTCCTGGATATATAAAATGTCACATATCTTTATCCCCGTAGCTCCTAGACTAACATGATTCATATCAATATGTTCAGGTGAGTTTAACGCATGTAAAGAACTATTTGTTACCCTCTAACTCATAAATTTGAGCAACAAATGAAGCTGAGCTTTGCATTCTCACAAGTGTGGATTGTTTCTTATTATTTGATTCGTCTGATCGCACTTTACAAAGATCCATCTGCAATTCTCGTGAATCGCTGTTAGATTCCATATCGTTAATTTGAGTAAATCTACACAATAATGGAATATCTTCCTGGTCCCACCCTATAGTAACTCCAGACACCTAAAGAATGTCTTTCGAGTTGTATTGAAAGGTTTTCTGCTTATTTCTACGGGCAGAGACGTTTCTGACTTAATTTCCTAAAACCAGGTTTTGACCTGAGATAACCTCACATCTAGACCAACACATAAAAGCCAGGCCGGGTGAGTGGCCTGACCTGCTATAAAAACAATTCCCTCTATTTTTCAGGTACAACTTGCCATTCAAATTAACCTGTGGTGTGGCAGATTATTAAAATACTGAATATCTTCTGGCATTGTCATTACAATGTGCATTAGAATAACACCCTTTACTGAAGGACATACTCTCACTTCAGTCTGGAATATCTAATTTTATCTGGGGAGGTAAAAAACCGAGAGTAAATAAATTATCTATGAAGAGACCTATCTTAGCGGGTGGCCTAGTGGTACCCTGCCTGTTGTCATATTTTAAAGCGGCTCAATTAAGCCAGGTCATACAATGGCATTCCGACCCCAAATTAAAAAGATGGGTAGAGCTCGAACATGCGGCTTGCTCCCCTTTAGAGCTTAACAATTTGATTTGGCTACCTAAAACATCAAGGAAAAACACTATTCTACCGCTCACCTCAATGACTAACTCCTTATCTGTTTGGGAAGCATCAAAATTAAAAAACTCACTTACTTCAGCAAATTCCCTGATGTCACCCATTTGGAATAATCCTAGCTTTGCACCGGGTCTTATTGGTCATAATCACTCAATTTGGAAACAAAAAGGCTATACTAGACTCAAAGATCTGGAGGGTCATGATCTAAAATTTAAATCTTTTGACCATCTCAGACTAGAAAAAGACATTCCCCACGCTGAATTCCATAAATACCTCCAGCTCAGATCATTTTATAATAAATTTGCCCCATACCCCCCATTAACGAATTTTGAAAAGCTCTGTCGGGCAGAAACCGACACTAAGGGACTCATATCTACGATATACAGAGAGGTAGTCGAGCCTGCAATCTCAAAGCACCAATCACCTACATTTCGTACCCAATGGGAAAGAGACCTAGGGGATACCTTGGACGACGAAGAGTGGAATGCTATATTCCTAGGAGCCGCAAAAAGTTCTATATGCACCACACTGAAGGAGAACGCATATAAAGTTCTTATGAGATGGTACCTCACCCCACTCAAATTATCTAAGTTTGTACCAGGGTCCTCCCCATTGTGCCCTAAACAGTGTGGAGGAACAGCTGACCTGTTACATATGCTGTGGTCTTGCCCGCTGATATACCCGCTATGGGAAAAGATCAGAAATTGGATTCAGAGAATATTTGATCTCACTATTCCCCCAGACCCGTGGCTGTTTCTCATGAACAGACCCCTTAAGGGCCTATCAAAATCACACAATAAACTAATTGCACATTTTGCTCTAGCTACGCGGTGCGAGATCGCAGCACTATGGAAACGCCCCGATATTCCAATTATCCCAAAGATTCGGAATCGTATTTGGTTTATCTGCCAGATGGAAAAGTTAACGAGCTTAGTTAATGACACTGGCGACAATTATCTAAAAGTTTGGGCCCCCTGGCTTGCCCAAACAGACATCCCTGGGGTAGAGCGTAACACAATTTGGCTATAATAGTAATAAATGCGTTCTCCTTTGGGGACATAAGAACCAACCCCACACCTAGAACCTCATACTCCTTACGCCCAATCACTTATTCTACCGAAAGGCCTCACTAGTTGATACATAGTCCTCACGCTGTCCAGGTGTTCCCCGGAGGCAGATGTATTCTTATCCTTGGATACACCTTCCCTCTCTCCTACCCCCCACCCCCTCCTTTACCTCCTCCCCCCCACCCCCCCCCCTTTTTTTTTTATTTTTTATTTTTTATTATTATTATTTACCCCAGTACCTTACACATGACGATTCCCACTCACGTGGTTAAGTAGGGCTCGAAAAACTACGTGAGTTTATTATGCTTTTGTTATTGTATATGATATGCTAAATATGCACCTGATGTCTTTTTTTTAATGTATATCATGCATTTATGTATAATAAAATACAAGTTATAAAAAAAAAAGAATAACACCCTTTTACAGCATTTTCCATTGGATTAAGAGGTAAAGCAAAGCACCTCGCCACAATTCCCAAATAAGCAACTTTCAAAAGAAGTTAAATTTCCATAGTCAATTCCAATCTGGATTTCAACAAAATCTCACCACAGTAACGACTCTCGTAAAAATATGCGATCAGATCCAGTGTAGAATGGATCCAGTGTGGAATGGATCCAGTGTGGAATGGATCCAGCGTGGAATGGAATATGGACAGTTGACTGGTGCAATATTCCAGGAATTTGCAAAGGCTTTTAAAACTGTTAATGACGCTATTATGATAAACAATTTCCAGCACTTTGGTACTGGACCACAAGCTTTAAACTGGTTTAACTACTATCTATCAGGAATTTCCCAATATGTGTCTATCTCAAGCTCCAACTCTAACCACTTGCTTGGATATTACCTGTGAGGTTCCTCAAGACTCTGTTCTGGGCCCTTACATATTTTTCTGTGTTTATAAATGAGCTGCCTACATTGTGTAAGACACAGCCAATTAGTGATATGCGCTCCAACATAAAAGTCCAGTCATATTGTAAATCCTTTAGGTAATAATATAGAAAAATAGGTACTGGGGCTAGTGAGGTATGTATTCATAATGTAGCATATACCATTAACAAGAACTCTAGCCCTGAAGGCTGAAGGCTGAAATATGAAGAAAATCAGACCTACAGCCTCATTGGGGGAGTCCAGAGGTAGGTAGAAAGAGGAATATCTACTCACAATTCGTATTGCCCCAGTCCTGTAGTTCTTGGTGGGCGTGCAACCAGGAGAATACATTGTGTAAGACATCTTCTTCGCACATTTTTGCTAATGATACTATCCTATAAGCTGAATGTTTGAATGACTGACACTATAGATCAGCCTTGGGGGAGGGAATTACTGGTTCTTTATGTCGTTTGGGAAGATAATAGAAGATTGGTAATGTTGGACTACTGATAAGAATAAAGTCTGCCCTACTTAAAATATTATTTTAAACCCCAGTACGAAAAGATTCTCTTGATCAGATGAGTATTTTTTGCAGGGTCTTTTTTCAATCTACTATACCATAGGTTGTGGTGTCGTTTAACAGTCTCAAAGCTGGTTTGATGTATCAGGAGTCCTACATCACCAATCATCCACTGTCTTCTCAAATGACATAAAGAGACAGTAAACCCCCTACCCAGACCTATCGTGTCCGGTATTCAGTTGTCCCGCTTTTCCGTTTGAGGCATTTACATAAAAGAAGACCCACAGAAGGAAACACTTGCACACATAGTGGAATGAAATGCATAAAACTCAAGTGGAAAATCTGTGAGCTCAACACTTATCCTGATCTATCGCCCTCCAAATGATGTATATACTACACCATGCTGTGAAACAATACAGGTGCAAACAAATATTACCAGATTATTATTGTAAATGCCCCATTGCTTCCTGTAGGAGTTTGCTTTCTTCATTTTAGTTCTGATTTTACACTAATTGGGCAACTGGGTCTCTGATAAGTAACCACATTATACCAAATGGTTGCAATTCCTGGAACTATTTATAGCAGACACACGGCAACTGAATTTATCTACAGATTATGTCAAATTGCATTTTATTTCAAATCCCCCTCATGCCCATTGTCTATCTCATGACTGGTGTAATCGACTTTCTTTGATATCTAACTTTGGTATTAAACTGTATGGATGCCTTTATCAGATTCCCTGGTGCAAAATATAAGCAATATGGTATATTATTGACTCACTAACTTTTGATACGGGCATCGCACCCCAATCCCACGCGGACTGCCTGTCATGCCAATGTGGGATCGAAGTGCATAATTAGTGATAAAGCCATAGAACGTCAATTTGTAAACAACTATAATAATAAAAAGTGGCAGTGTGTAATACCTGAACAAAGTTAGGCTCCTCGTGTGTAGTGATTATAGATGGTATATCTAGTTTCAGCCATGGTGGTTTCTTTCTCTGTAAACTGCTTGTGCTATCCCGACGAATTTCTGCCATTTTTGTTTTTCTATCTGCTCCTTAAACCTAATAGAAAAAAATAGATAGCATTATTGTTAAAGTATCATATCAATTTAGCATGAAGCAAGACCAAACTAAACCTCTTTAACAATGGACATAAACAAGAAACAAACTGTTGTATTATTTATTGCATATATATATATATATATATATATATATATATATATATATATATATATGTATATATATATATATATATATATATATATATATATACACGGCAGCCTAAAACTGTAATTACTTTAGCTTTAGGAAAATATGTACAGCACATAGTCAAGCAACAAACAATATATTATTTATGCATGTATATGGCATAAAATGACATAAAATGAATAATTACTGTGCAGATCAGCTGCTTTGTAATGGTGACACATTCTCACGCGATGGGTAGCAGTTAAAGAAGCACTTTAAGTGAGCGGGTCAAAAAATAGTTTCAATGACTTATCAATGTATTTAGTCTCCGTAGAAGTATTCAAACACCCCTAAAGTAACAGGCTTACTTATTTCCATACATCATTCCTACTGGGAACATTTAATTCAAGCATTTGTTACTTCTTGACTAATGATGACAATAATTTGCAAAGCAACAAAGCAAAACTAGCAATTTTAAACAGCAATATTATCACCGAAATACATTAAATATGGTAAAAGCGCCAAAGCCTTAGTTTACAAAGGAAACGTTTGAAGAAAAAAATATATTGTAAAATACTAATACTGTCTTGATTTTGTATCAGTCAGCTACATTTAACCCATTGAGCATGCCCTGTGCCCTGTGTACTAGGTTGGGCTGCCCTTTAAAGAAATCTCTTGTAACTTTGTTTTCAGGTTTGGGTCACCTTAGGAATTGTGGATTGTCAAATGGTGGCTTTCTGTTTTTCCCAATGACAATTTCAAACAAATGCTCATAAGCTCACGCATTAAATAATTATACGCATAATAGTATATAAGTAAATAAAAGTATTCAATTCCAATCTGGCATTTGACCAAACAACTGCACCGTAACAACTCTTAAAAATATGCCATGAGATCCAGCGTGGAATGGAACATGGACAGGTGACTTGCGCAATAGTTCTTGATTTTGCAAAGTCTTTTGAAACTGTTGACCCCGAGATTATGACAAACACGCTCCATCCAGTATTGGTCCGCATTCTTTTTCACTCCTATTTATCAGGAAGATCCCAATGTGTATATCTCCGGTTCCAACTCTCACCACTTTGATATCACCTACTACGTTTTTTGTCAGTTTACCAATCCCCAGGGGTTAAGAACAGTTTTCAGGATAGTGTGGGGTACAATATAATTAGCTTGAAGTCTGGCGATATCACTACTTATGATGTAGCATACGTTTGCTCAAATCAATCTGCTGCTGGAGTCCATTGGTATCAATAAGACTAGGTTGATGAGCCATATTTACTAAGCGGTGCTGCTTCATAAGACACCAATCACCACCAAATTGGTGTCTATCAAATGAATGGCCAAAAAGGTGTTTCCCAGCATGGGAAGGTGACTTATGTATATCACTGTATATAGTAAAACTAAGCCATAATTACTAAAGTCATTTGTGTTAAAAAAAATAAAAAAAATTTAAATGATGGCGTTGATTTTCCAGATAGAAGATACTAATTTCTAATAGAAATATAATCATCTCAATGAACTATTTAAAAGAACGTAAAAGTCATATTTTGTGGTCCGTACATGCCCATACATACTACATAATATAAGGAAAATAATATAACAGGAAAATTGAAAGAGTCCCACATCCATCTGCTTGCATCAGAAAGGTGTGTTGTGCTAGTCAGAGCATGTCCCATAAACGTACTGCATTATGTTCCTGAGAACTGGTTGGTCGAGTTGCCATACCTAAATTGACAGAAGTTGCCTTGTGTCGAGTCTCCGGAAAGAGCCTTACTTTCCCAACTTCTCATCTGCTGGATGTAGCCTACAGTTTATTTATCTCTTATTCAAAGGACATTCTGTAATATGCATACACAGCCAGATAATAATTACAGTTATTAAAATAGGATGCAATGTACTCCATAACTCTCTGCAATAATATATATTTTGCTATCATCAAATGTATTACATTTGTTATATGGGTAATTAGTTTATATTTATCTAAAGCACAGAGTTAAAAGCCACCCCAGATTGGGAGGATTTAATGCAGCAATCCCATCCGTTTTGGACATTCTTTTCTGTTTGTGGCTGTAGGGGACTCCCTGGTTCCTAAGATACTTGCCAGTTTACTTCCTGGAATTGTAAAGATGTCCCGCAGCCATCCGTTGCGGCTTCCTATTGGATGGAGAGATCTGCAGAATTTGGTGGTCACTTTGATTTCTCGAAGGGGAGCTTTAACGCTGGCAACTAAAACTGTAAGTTTCTCTGGAACTAAGGAGACCCCAGAATATAAAACTAGCACGGTTCAGCTCTGGAGGTACCCCATTTTTTATTTATTTTTTAAAGTTAAAAATAAAAATAATAGGCCGGATTGTGGCTTTAAGTCCTTCAAAGAGAAAGGAAAATTGCACCAAATATAGATGAAAATGTTGAGATAGTTACATACAGTAGTAGTTGGAGGTTGGAAAAAGACACACGCCCATCAAGTTCAACCTATGCTAAATTTAGATGACATATACTTTATCCTATATCCATACTTACAGTATATTGATCTAGAGGAAAGCAAACAAAAAACCCCAGTGACACATTATCC
The DNA here is from genome assembly GCF_040206685.1 of Ascaphus truei. Classification (NCBI taxonomy): domain Eukaryota; kingdom Metazoa; phylum Chordata; class Amphibia; order Anura; family Ascaphidae; genus Ascaphus; species Ascaphus truei. Next base: position 10,905,002 of record NC_134493.1, read on the forward strand.
AAATATCTCATACAATTAGACTGTAAGCTCCTCGAGGCAGGGACTCCTCTTCCGAAATGTTACTTTTATGTCTAAAGCACTTATTCCCATGATCTGTTATTTATATTATCTGTTATTTATTTGATTACCCCATGTATTACTACTGTGAAGCGCTATGTACATTAATGGCGCTATATAAATAAAGACATACAATACAATACAATACAGGGAAAAATAAATTCCCTCCTGACTCCAAATATTGGTGAACAAATTACTCCCTGGATCAACATCCTTCCCATGTTTACTTATTTGGTATATCCTTGTTTACCTTTCCTTTCTAAAAAGATGTCCAACCTTTTTTTTAACAAATCTATTGTATCTGCCATTACAGTCTCCATGGGTAATGAATTCCACATTTTAACTGCCCTTACTGTAAAGAACCCTTTCCTTTGTTGCTGGTGAAATTTCCTTTCCTCCAACCTTAAGGGATGGCCCCGAGTCCTTTGTACTGCCCTTGGGATGAATAGTTCTTTTGAAAGCTCTTTGTATTGTCCACAAATATATTTCTATATAGTTATTATATTCACTTTTTAAAGCCTCTTTTCTAAAGTGAATACATCTAATTTAGCTAGCCTCTCATAAATTAGATTGTCCATCCCCTTTATTAATTTGGTGGCTCTTCTCTGAACTCTCTCTAGTTCCATAATGTCTTTTCTAAGGGGTGGTGCCCAAAATTGTACTCCAAAATGTCATGCCATTGCAATATTACAAGGAAAAACTATTCCTCTAACCTCTCAAAAACAAAATCCCTTATTGATTCAAGGAGGTAAAACTGAAACAAAACCTCTTGATGCATTTTCTCAGACATGGGAAACATGAAATTAATCCTTTTATCTTGAATATTAATGGGTCAATCCATGCAATATACTTCATGTGTGTTTTCAAATCAGTTCTGTAGTATTAGATAAAACTTATTTTAAAACATGTATTCAACTCTTAATGCCATTTTAATTAGTTTTAATATAATGGGCCTTCTTTGATTTCTACAGCAAGTTTTAACACACATCCCCAGCAGTGGAATATCTTTTAACACTTTCCTGTTTGTGATAATTTGTTGCCAATATTCTCAACAGTTTGAGCTGCAAACTGTTAGAACAGATAATGTTACCTTAGTAATATAAGGATACATTGTAGCTACTGAGTTACATTAACTGCAGGTTTGATTGAAACTCAAAAGCAGCCATTTAGTAAACCCTGGGATGCCAAATCTTTACTGATCGATTGTGGGGGAATTAATCGATTGGCAGTTTAAGTAATTAGTTGTCAATAAACATAATCTAAGGTTGTATATATTTTAAAACATATGTATTATTTTTTGTTAAAGTGTTGCTGTAATTGCCTCGTTAACGCACAATGGTAATTTGAAACTTTTAACACATTCCTCTTAGGTACTGAACCGAGTCACTACAATGTGAAGACCACACAAGGAAATGGAGCAGAAATCTTCTTAAGCCAGGAAATAACAGTTTTCCCAGAATAGTGAACGGGTTCTAGATTTCTGTGGCATTTACAAGAAAAGGAAGCTATTAACTCGGTGTTACATTGTTTACTTATTTTATTTTTGTTGAAATCTTCATATAGACCAGTGATTTTCATCCCGGGGTCAGAGGGGGAGGGGGAGGGCGGGGAGGGGGGGGGGGAGAGAGCGGGGGGAGGGCGGGGGGAGGGCGGGGGGAGGGGGAGAGCTGGGACAACTCTCCCAGCTGTCCCAGGCCCGGCAGCGCTGAGGCACCTCACATAGCAGTGACCCGGCGGCTCCCGAGCTAAGCAGCAGCTGCTGCCGCCCGGTCACTGCTATACTTCCACCCCCTACTTCTGCCGTCATCTTCCGGCTGACAGGAGGGCGAGAAGCATCAGCTCGAGAGCCGGTTCCCTTAAAGAGACAGTCTGTGTGCCTGAGTGGGGGAGTGTGTGTGTGTCTGTGTGGGGGAGGGTGAGTGAATGTGTGTGGGGAAGAGTGTGTGTGTGTGCGTGTGTCTGTGTGTGTGGGAGGGGGAGAGAGTGTGTGTCTGTGTGAGGGAGAGATTGTGTGTGTGGGGGGGGGGGGGTGAGAAAGTGTGTGTCTATGTGGGGGAGTGGGAGAGAGAGCGTGTGTTTGTCTGTCTATGTGTCTGTGTGGGGAAGGGGAAGAGTGTGTGTGTGTGTGTGTGTGTGTGTGTGTGTGTGTGTGTGTGTGTGTGTGTGTGTGTGTGTGTGTGTGTGTGTGTGTGTGTGTGTGTGTGTGTGTGTGTGTGAGAGAGGGGGAGAGTGAGCGTAAGTGAAAGGGGGAGCGTGTGTGTATAGAAGAGAGAGGAGGAGATAGAGGGGGAGAGTGAGCGTAAGGGAGAAAGTGTGTGGGAGAGGGTGTGTAAAGGAGAGAATGTGAGAGGGGAGAGACAGAGGGTCAGTGGGGGAAACAGTGGGGGGGAGCAAGAGACGGGGCGATGGTTGGGGTTCCCTAGAATTTCACAATCGACTTCTGGGGTTCCCTAACCAGAAAAGGGTTGAAACCCCCGATATAGAAACTAGAAAATGGTATGAATAAAACGGGGGAGTTACCAAAAAGAAAATATTTACTATAGTTACCAAAACCCACAGATTTTAATTGGCTAATTGTAAAAGTACATAGGAAATTCCTGGACAACATGATGTCAAGACACCACGGTGCCAATAAACCTTGTTCCTGCTTCTTGTACATTTGCTCTACACATGCACACATCAAAGTAAAAAAGAGACTGTTTACAAATTGAGAAACATCTAAAAGACAGATCCTAATTTCTTTGTCACCATAAAAAAAATCGATGTATTGCTTAAGATCACAATCACTGTTCCCCATCAATGATATGATGATAGGATCAGAGTAAATAGCGTAAATGGATACTGAGTATCTTATGCTCTCATCCATTAAGAGCGATTGGCAGCAACATGCATAACATTAAATAGCATTAGTAATACACCTGAAGTAATAAGAACTGTAAAATAGAGTGGACAAGGAATTGAGACATTTCCATAATTAAGTTTGGCACAAGTGATGCTTTTGCTACTTTAACATCAAGAAACAAAACCAAGGCAGTGGGAGGCAAAATGTTTCAATCAGAATGTACCCATCAGAGGTAAACTATACCCATGCCTTTGGTGAGCCAAACATATTTGGTGACTATACTCTAGAGCAGTATTTCTCTGCCAAGGGTTTCTCAGCCACTGGGGTAAACCCTCTGCCAGCTGCTCAACTTGTGCATATCAGCCTAGCACAAAGGAGAGAGCGGAAAGGCGGTTCGCAGCCGTCCCATCGTGAATGTGGAGTGTGAGAGAAAGATGATGAGTGTGGTATGTGAGAAGTGGGAGGGGTACTATGACAAGGGGGGGGTGAATGTTGAGTGTGTTTGGAATAATTGTGAGTATGAAGTGTGACAAGGCGGGTTAATGTGGAGTGTGTTGAGAATAATGGTGAGTATACAGTTAATAGTGAGCATGTGTGAGTGTGTAAGAAGGTGGTGAGTGTGGTTGGTTTCTGCATGTGATGAGGGTGAGTGTGATGCAAGCGAGAAGGATTGTGTGTAGTCTGATGAGTAGGGAAGCACAGAAATTTAAAAAAATCCCCAGGAGTGACTGCTCAAAAAGGTTGGAACCACTGAGAGTATTAAAAGCTGGATAGATGTTCTTCCACATTGAGGACCCTTTCCTAATTTAGACTTCCAGTAAGTTTGTCTTTTAGAATATAACAGATTGTTCCTGGAGCAGTGAAGATTAATGGCAGGTTGTGATAACTTTAGGAGAGAGACCAAAAGGAGAATTATTTCTAAATGAAATTATGGTGCAAACAGTTTTCAAAACCTCATAGATGTCTGTACTTGAGAACACTTGAAGAGACTTGTGAGGTTCTAAAGCTCTGTACCCTCTAATGTCACATCTATATCATGTCTATTACAAAAGGGTAAATAAATGTGCAATATTCTTTAAATGCATGTTTATTTTACTAATCTAATTTTGTTTTTCCATGTTCATTTCAATTTGTGACTTCAAATTCTAGGTTGAACAGACGTCTTCTACAGGAACAAACATCAGTAATTTCCAATGTGGCTGTGCTACAACGTAACCAGCTTTATTTCCTTGTTCAAAAGTGCTACAGTACTGTACATCTTAATGGAATGTCTGTGTCAATCTTAGTTTCGATTCTGCACTGCGACCGTAGTAATAATAATAACTTTATTTCATATAGTACATTTCTCCCAGTGGCACTCAAAGTGCTTCACAATTACAGTATAATGTGCAGCAGATAGAATTTGTACAGAGACAGTCCTTGCCCATGAGATTACAATCTATGAGCTTGGTGCCTGAGGCATAGGGAGACAACGTGACTTGCTCATGGTCACAAAAAATTGACACCCGGAATTTAAAAAGGTTCCACTGATTCAAAGTCAGTGTCATTGTTTACAGAGTCAGTGTCTTTACTCACTGAGCCGCTCCTTCACCACTCTGAAGTCAGGTGCAATATAGATGCCAGTGGAAGTGTGAAATTAGGTCTTGTGTAAAAAAGATATTGAGCTTATCCATAAATTAACACGTTTTAAATTGATTTGATAGTTCAGCAATGTAAATTTACAGGGTAATCTACGACAAGTTACCAAGGTAAACCTGCTACATTTTAGTGATACAAGGAAAATGCAGTTTGTCACGAGCAGGGGTTGCCTCACTGCCAGTTGTCCCCTATCTGTGGCCAGATCCCAAAGGTATCCGCATCCACCAGAGCCCTTGAAGGTAGGCTCAACCCTATACTCAATCCAACATTCAGGGAGAAATACATAAAAGGAACAGAAGTACTCACGGAAAAAGAGCTTAATAACTGTCCTCCCAGGATACTGTCTCCACCAAACAATTCTAAACACTTTTAGTCCTTTATGAGTAGCTCAAATTTATCTTAAAAACTGTCCATGAAATACCCCCAGACCTTGGGTAACTACCCAGCCATCCAGGGAACAAAGTGCTGGGAAGGGTCTGGCAGCCTCCTGGCCACTTAGCCCATGGAGATAACAGCCCACTACCTACTTGCCTGTGAGGAAAGGGCCTCCATCCACCGAATGGATGCACCAGGACCTCCTTGATCTCTAACGGGAACACAAACAGCAGACGTGGCTAACGGCCGCCCTGGCTGTGGTGCCTGGATCATTCCCTAGGGGTCTCTCCCTGATGGGACTAACCGACACGCTGCGGCACCCAGACCAGGCCCCCTTTACCAATGTACACAAAAACCACAGGATCCACGTGGCAATGATTCATTTGCTGAACATCTCACAGGGGCTAGCAGACAGACACAGGCCTCCTTTTAAGAAGCTCACAGCTATTTCTCTCTCCATCAGTTCTGCCAGCTTATATTAGCATTCATAAAATGGGAACAGCAGGTGTAGCCGGGGTAGAGTCCAGCGTGCCTCTTAAGCTATTCGAGTACGACAATGCTCCAGCTTTGGAGTATGTATCCCCACAGCAGGGGGGGCGTGTCTCATCCCAACTGCATTAACATTCCACCTGGCCTGCACGAAGGCAAGCCCTCTTACTAAACATGGGCCTATAACTCAGCTATTCCTTGCTAGTCCAGCTGCACAAATACAATGCAAAAAGCACAGATGTCACTTAACCCTCCTCAATTCACCTAGAAAACTTGGGACTCCTCTACCCAGGCATACAATGCCTGATAATTACAGTGATCAGTGATTAAAAGTAAATTTTCAGGGAAATTCCAGGTTAACCCGAGTTTCCTCCATCTCCTGCAAAATAGTATCACTGCTTTCACATGTTGAAACATAACATATAATACCACACCTATGGAAGTACCAGCACGCTCTGTCTAATGGCTGAATGATCTACTGAATGCAAATGTCCAAATGGTAAATAAATTAATTTAATAACAAGTCATAGAGTTTAGGCTAGAAAGAGCTCATGAGAAAGCACCAGGAGTCTGAAATAGCAATTGAAAATGCAATCAAACTATCTGTCCTCTCCTCCTTGTGCTCTGTGAAGTGCCCCTGTACCAAACCCTTCCTACTCCTCCCTCTCTTGCTTTTCCCTGTCCACATGGCGGTCATCCCCCTTCTGCCTTTCTCTCACTTGGAATCCTGGCTCTCTTTCTTTCTCTCCTCAAACTCTCCTGTTCGTCTCCTTGGGGACTTCAACTGCCAGATTGATGACCCCTCTCTCCCTTGGGCTTCCCGCTTTCAGTCTCTAACCTCTTCATTTGGCCTTCAACAGTGAATGCCAGCCAGCACCCACAAGGATGGCCACTACATAAACCTGGTTTTCACTAAAAACATTTCTCTCTCATTTCTCCATTTCCCCCTTTCCTCTCTTTGACCATCACCTCATCTCATTTTCTCTCTCTCGTTTCTCCCCTTCTCCACCTCCATCTGCACCTCGCTTCTGCAGAGACCTGTGCTCTATTAACCTACCAGCTATTGATTCCACTTTATCCTATCTCAGCCCTGCTCCAGACACTGACAACCTGGTCAGGAACTACAACTCTGCCCTGCCCTGCTTTCTCTCTGACATTCTGCCCTTCTAACCCCAGACCCTGGCTAAATTCCCACACACGCATGCTGCGTTCCTGTAGTCTTTCCTCTGAACGCCTGTGGAGACTTCCTTCTCTATAAATTTATGCTATCCTGTTTCAAATCTGCCCTCTCTCAGGCTAAACCCTACTTTTCATCACTAATCAACACACACAAGTCTAACCCACGCCGACTCTTCTCTGTCTTTGACTCCCTACTCAGACCACCCCCAACTGCCTCTTCTTCTTCCTCCATCTCACCTCAGGACTTTGCTGACTATTTTAAGGAAAAGGTGGAATCCATATGTCAGAAAACCCCCACTGTTTCCTCCTCCCACCCTACACTGCTTCCTAACTCTCCTCCTGTCTCCCTTGACTCCTTTTCCGCTGTCACAGAGGAGGATGTGTCACTGCTGATCTCCTCTTCTCTCTCTTCTACTTTCCCTCTTGACCCTATTCCCTCCCATCTCCTAAAACCTCTTACTCCTACTATAATCCCTACGCTCACACAGATTTTTAACTCCTCCCTCTACTCTGGTACCTTTCCCCCCTTCTTCAAACATGAACAGTCATACCATGACTCAAAAATAACAAGCTTGACCCACCTGTCTTTCTAATTATCGACCTGTCTTCCTCCTGCCTTTTGCCTCTAAACTCCTTGAACGTCTTGTATTCTCACGCCTGCTCCATTTTTTCACCACCTATTCTCTCCTAGACCCTCTACAATCTGTCTTCCGCACTACTCACTCCACTGAAACAGCCCTCACTAAAATAACTAATGACCTCCATGCTGCAAAAGACAGAGCTCATTACACTCTGCTCATATTACTTGACCTCTCTGCATAACCGGATAGCTGGATACTGGTAGGAGGAGCCCGGATTGGCTCAGGTGAGAGGCAGCCGATGATCCTCTTATGATTGGACGTCGTGCGCCGCGCGCATGTAGGTGGCTCGCAGAGCGGGCACGTCACCCGCACATGTGGATGCAGCAGCACTGCGCCGGCAGCGTGCTTTCGTGGCGGCACTGCTCCGTGCGCGCGGAGACTGGGCTGCGCGTGCACCGCTGATATCGTCGTATGATGCTTCCGAGGGGCGGGGCTTAGCGGTGATCCTAACGCTATTCTATTGACAATATTGTCTCTGAATAAATTGAGAAAAGAACCGGGCCGTGGACTATTTGATATATATTGAAAGATGGGACATTTATTTGCACCGATCTAAAGAGCAAATGTTCACGAACAGCAGGACAGGGCTTCACATTTTTTTTAGAAGCCCTGCTGCCCATTTCTTCACACAGGTCTTGTAGTATATTGTTATTTTTAGTAAAAAATAGGACTGGTAAGATAATTTCCAATACAGATCCGAAAGCCCAAATGATTAATATGGCTTATTACCACTTTGTAAATATGGTTAAAGGTGTCATGATATCATGATCTTTGAAGAACTTGATGACATGCCAGAATATTCTGCAATGTGGGAAGGCAGAAAATATGCCACATTAGGATCCAAGGCTGGAAACCTAAAATAAATAATGTCATAAGCATTGCAATGACGAAACTAAATACATACAGAAACGTAGGTGGTGTGAATGAGTGTCAGAGGTCTGGCAGCACCTGTGTGGACTATCGTCACGTCTGCATCGTGATAACTCCAGTAGCAATGATGCGACCCAGCCCCGGGCAGCAGAAACAGAAATGGAAGGAGCTCTACTTCACTTTTAATCACACTTGTCACTCTGATGGAAACTACCAAATGCCTACCTGCTACTTCCTAGGGGCCTCCGGTCGTACCGGGGTACCCTAATCAATATATTTGGTTGCATGTAAAAAAAAAGATTTATTTTGTCAAAACATCAATGAAGATAGTGTTCATAACAAAAGGAATTCCCTTGTTTACTGCGATCAGTTCATTAGACGTGGCCCTGTACAAATGCATTATTCTTACAGATATTTTGGTTTCATGACACTTTCAACCTTGTGTAGCATGAGGTCAAAGCAAATGCTTGTATATCTTCACAGCTGCACACTGACAGCAGGCTCTTCAACTACTGGTGCTATTTGTGGCAGCTCTGCAGATATGATTTGTTGATGGAGTTCCTCAACCTGATTTGCTTTAACAGCGGTTGCTGATTGGCCATCAGTTTTGCCAGCATTTGCTCAGCAGTGAGTAACTTTGATACTGCCTCGAGATGCAGGTCTTGGCAATTGATATTTGTTGCACAGAGAAGTTTATTATGGCATCCTGCTAAATAATTCCCGATTGTGTGAGACTACCTTTGTGGCCAAAGTTGACACTTCTTTAAGAGATAATTTATATTAATGTATTATTCCCCACTCTGATCCTGCCCATGGTAGATAGAGCAGTAGAAAGGTCTACCTGCTCCTGAAATGTCACGGCTACTGGCTGGTAAATGGTAAATTACAACACAGTACAAACGCTTGTGACTACAGAAAATCGGTACATCTCTTAGTAACCTCTTTTCAAATGTTCGTCCAGAAGATGTCACCTGGAAGGTGATTAATGGACATGGCACCGACGCAGTGCAGCTCAAAGAGGCTTTCAGCTATTTAAAGATTAGAAGATGTACTGAAGTTAGATATCCATAAAACAGCTTAATAAATAGGGAAGTATGGCTTCCTCCAGACTGCCTCGCAGCACCAGTTGGTAAAACAGGCCCAATGTGTGCACCCTGCAGCTAATTCCATCAATGGCAGGTACCAGCCATGCTCTAATCATTAATGTTACTGTTGTAATCTTCTTGTCTTCTCATGTTCTTATGTTTCATTGTCTCTTTACTTTGTACAATCTAATTAATCTATTAAATGGATTGGAAGCAAAGGGTGACACATGGTGTGCACATTTGCATGTAATTTCCCAGAATCCCTTGCTGCAGTGGGAGCACTGTATGCTAGGAGATAATGGTGGAAAGCAAGGGTGCAGACCTGTCTGAGACGTGTGAGTGTGCGCACAAGTGATATTTTAATGTAATAATATACATAATTAGGCACACCGTACAGGGAAACGCTAGACAAGTGCATGAAAAAGAAACAAATGGATTTAGGAAGCCCTGCCCAACAGAGTTAAAACAGTAAGTCTCGCACCTGATGAGGCAAAAATGATGAATATTTTCAGCTGGTTTTACATTTTGGACATAAAGAGGTAAGTAGAATACAAGAAAATTGGCAACATATGCTTGTTTGACACATGGTTGACATTGACCATGTATGACACGTTGTTGACATACTGCATGGATTTGCAGAGCCAGAATCAAATCGTTTTATTGTTTTGATAAAACCTTTATTTCACAGTTTGGAAATGCTAGAAGGGCTTGTAGAATATGGCGACATGGATGTTCATGCAAAACGGGGTCTTTCTACATTCATATGCACTTAACACAACTACTCGGAGAGTCCCTTTCATGTGTTCCCTTCCATCCAAGGTAACGCCGATTACCATTTTCTCCTCTGAGCTAATCACTTCATACTGTACATAAGTAACCACTAGTGCACTAAATACCTCAGCTCTAAAGAATAGAAGCATGAGGCAATCTTGCTTTCCCTGCAGCCTTTAGAGTGGAAGTAACAATTCCAGGCACCTTGTAACTGGAAGTAGCTGCCCATGGGCACAGGTAACACATGGGCACAGGTAACACATGGGCACAGGTAACACAAGTAGAGATGGGCGAATCCCCCCAAATCTGTTTCCTGGATTTTCTCGTATTTTCCCCCTAAAATCCATTTTGCTGGGTAGAATCCACAAATGGTAGATAGAGCAAGGGGAAGTCGGAGCACTGCAAACAAAAACTAGACTGACCGTGGGTAAAATCAAGATTATTTAATGGGCATGATGCCAGAAAACAAGCAGGCAAATCCTCTGACGCGTTTCGTACTTGGTAGTACTTTATCAAAGAGTTTAGTTAGTCATTGGCTATATGACTAGTTCCAGCAGCGGTTTTATGCATTATTAACTATTCCAATCACTCTATTTCCTATACATAAAATAGATCCGTGTCAAAAACAGGAACTTGGTAACATTTCTTCCATTTGATGCTTATGAACGCAAAAATGAAACTACATACAGTATGTCACTAAAGTAATGGAAGTATGAACAAAGTCATGTGCTGTACTAGCCATTAGTGTCACAGGGTGAAAGTAGGCAAAGTGACCGAGTTTATGTTTGTACAATAAGAAAGAGGAAGAAATCCCAAGGGCCACTAGCATTATCGACTGTGTGATACTCACTGAGTAACACAAGGGACACTAGCATGATCGACTGTGTGATACTCACTGAGTAACACAAGGGTCACTAGCGTGATCGACTGTGTGATACTCACTGAGTAACACAAGGGTCACTAGCGTGATCGACTGTGTGATACTCACTGAGTAACACAAGGGTCACTAGCGTGATCGACTGTGTGATACTCACTGAGTAACACAAGGGTCACTAGCGTGCCCGACTGTGTGATACTCACTGCAAAACACAAGAGTTACTAGTGTGCCCGACTGTGTGATACTCACTGAATAAGACAAGGGTCACTAGCGTGCCCGACTGTGTGATACTCACTGAGTAACACAAGGGTCACTAGCATGCCCGACGGTGTGATACCCACTGAATAACACAAGGGTCACTACCATGTCCGAGTGTGTGATACTCACTGAATAAGACAAGGGTCACTAGCGTGCCCGACTGTGTGATACTCACTGAATAAGACAAGGGTCACTAGCATGCCCGACTGTGTGATACCCACTGAATAACACAAGGGTCACTACCATGTCCGAGTGTGTGATACTCACTGAGTAACACAAGGGTCACTAGCGTGCCCGACTGTGTGATACTCAGAGTAACACAAGGGTCACTAGCATGCCCGACTGTGTGATACCCACTGAATAACACAAGGGTCACTACCATGTCCGAGTGTGTGATACTCACTGAATAAGACAAGGGTCACTAGCATGCCCGACTGTGTGATACTCACTGATTAACACAAGGGTCACTAGCATGCCCGACTGTGTGATACTCACTGAATAACACAAGGGTCACTAGCGTGCCCGACTGTGTGATACTCACTGAGTAACACAAGGGTCACTAGCGTGCCCGACTGTGTGATACTCACTGAATAACACAAGGGTCACTAGCGTGCCCGACTGTGTGATACTCACTGAATAACACAAGGGTCACTAGCGTGCCCGACTGTGTGATACTCACTGAATAACACAAGGGTCACTACCATGTCCGAGTGTGTGATACCCACTGAATAACACATGGGTCACTAGCGTGCCCGACTGTGTGATACTCACTGAGTAACACAAGGGTCACTAGCATGCCCGACTGTGTGATACTCACTGAATAACACAAGGGTCACTAGCGTGCCCGACTGTGTGATACTCACTGAGTAACACAAGGGTCACTAGCGTGCCTGACGGTGTGATACTCACTGAGTAACACAAGGGTCACTAGCGTGCCTGACTGCATGATACTCACTGAGTAACACAAGGGTCACTAGCGTGCCCGACGGTGTGATACTCACTGAGTAACACAAGGGTCACTAGCGTGCCCGACTGCGTGATACTCACTGAATAACACAAGGGTCACTAGCGTGATCGACTGTGTGATACTCACTGAGTAACACAAGGGTCACTAGCGTGCCCGACTGTGTGATACTCACTGCAAAACACAAGAGTTACTAGTGTGCCCGACTGTGTGATACTCACTGAATAACACAAGGGTCACTAGCGTGCCCGACTGTGTGATACTCACTGAATAACACTGGGTCACTAGCGTGCCCGACTGTGTGATACTCACTGAGTAACACAAGGGTCACTAGCGTGCCCCACTGTGTGATACTCACTGAATAACACAAGGGTCACTAGCGTGCCCGACTGTGTGATACTCACTGAATAACGCAAGGGTCACTAGCGTGCCCGCCTGTGTGATACTCACTGAGTAACACAAGGGTCACTAGCGTGCCCGACTGTGTGATACTCACTGAGTAAGACAAGGGTCACTAGCGTGCCCGACTGTGTGATACTCACTGAGTAACAAATGGGTCAAAACCGTGTCCGACTGTGTGATACTCACTGAGTAACACAAGGGTCACTACCGTGTCCGACTGTGTGATACTCAATGAATAACACAAGAGTCACTAGTGTGCCCGATTGTGATACTCACGGAATAACACAAGGGTCACTAGCGTGCCCGACTGTGATACTCACTGAATAACACAAGGGTCACTAGCATGCCTGACTGTGTGATACTCACTGAGTAACACAAGGGTCACTAGCGTGCCCGACTGTGTGATACACACTGAATAACACAAGGGTCACTAGCGTGCCCGACTGTGTGATACTCACTGCATAACACAAGGGTCACTAGCGTGCCCGACTGTGTGATACTCACTGCATAACACAAGGGTCACTAGCGTGCCCGACTGTGATACTCACTGAGTAACACAAGGGTCACTAGCGTGCCCGACTGTGTGATATTCACGGAGTAACACAAGAGTCACTAGCGTGCCCGCCTGTGTGATACTCACTGAGTAACACGAGGGTCACTAGCGTCCCCGACTGTGTGATACTCACTGAGTAACACGAGGGTCACTAGCGTGCCCGACTGTGTGATACTCACTGAGTAACACAAGGGTCACTAGCGTGCCCGCCTGTGTGATACTCACTGAGTAACACAAGGGTCAATAGCGTGCCCGACGGTGTGATACTCACTGAGTAACACAAGGGTCACTAGCGTGCCTGACTGCGTGATACTCACTGAGTAACACAAGGGTCACTAGCGTGCCCGACTGCGTGATACTCACTGAGTAACACAAGGGTCACTAGCGTGGCTGACTGCGTGATACTCACTGAATAACACAAGGGTCACTAGCGTGCTCGACTGCGTGATACTCACTGCATAACACAAGGGTCACTAGCGTGCCCGACTGTGTGATACTCACTGAGTAACACAAGGGTCACTAGCGTGCCCGACTGCGTGATACTCACTGAGTAACACAAGGGTCACTAGCGTGCCCGACTGCATGATACTCACTGAGTAACACAAAGGTCACTAGCGTGCCCGACTGCGTGATACTCACTGAATAACACAAGGGTCACTAGCGTGCCCGACTGTGTGATACTCACTGAATAACACAAGGGTCACTAGCGTGCCCGACTGTGTGATACTCACTGAGTAACACAAGTGTCACTAGCGTGCCAAACTGTGTGATACTCACTGAGTAACACAAGGGTCACTAGCGTGCCTGACTGTGTGATACTCACTGAGTAACACAAGGGTCACTAGCGTGCCCGACTGTGTGATACTCACGGAGTAACACAAGGGTCACCAGCGTGCCCGACTGTGTGATACTTTCTGAATAACACAAGGGTCACTAGAGTGCCCGACTGTTTGATACTCACTGAGTAACACAAGGGTCACTAGCGTGCCCGACGGTGTGATACTCACTGAGTAACACAAGGGTCACTAGCGTGCCCGACTGTGTGATACTCACTGAGTAACACAAGGGTCACTAGCGTGCCCGACTGCGTGATACTCACTGAGTAACACAAGGGTCACTAGCGTGCCCGACTGCGTGATACTCACTGAGTAACACAAGGGTCACTAGCGTGCCCGACTGCGTGATACTCACTGAGTAACACAAGGGTCACTAGCGTGCCCGACGGTGTGATACTCACGGATAACACAAGGGTCACTAGCGTGCCCGCCTGTGTGATACTCACTGAGTAACACAAGGGTCACTAGCGTGCCCGACTGTGTGATACTCACTGAGTAACACAAGGGTCACTAGCGTGCCCGACTGTGTGATACTCACTGAGTAACACATGGGTCAAAACCGTGTCCGACTGTGTGATACTCACTGAGTAACACAAGGGTCACACCGTGTCCGACTGTGTGATACTCAATGAATAACACAAGAGTCACTAGTGTGCCCTATTGTGATACTCACGGAATAACACAAGGGTCACTAGCGTGCCCGACTGTGTGATACACACTGAATAACACAAGGGTCACTAGCGTGCCCGACTGTGTGATACTCACTGAATAACACAAGGGTCACTAGCGTGCCCGACTGTGTGATACTCACTGCATAACACAAGGGTCACTAGCGTGCCCGACTGTGTGATACTCACTGCATAACACAAGGGTCACTAGCGTGCCCGACTGTGATACTCACTGAGTAACACAAGGGTCACTAGCGTGCCCGACTGTGTGATATTCACGGAGTAACACAAGAGTCACTAGCGTGCCCGCCTGTGTGATACTCACTGAGTAACACGAGGGTCACTAGCGTCCCCGACTGTGTGATACTCACTGAGTAACACGAGGGTCACTAGCGTGCCCGACTGTGTGATACTCACTGAGTAACACAAGGGTCACTAGCGTGCCCACCTGTGTGATACTCACTGAGTAACACAAGGGTCAATAGCGTGCCCGACGGTGTGATACTCACTGAGTAACACAAGGGTCACTAGCGTGCCTGACTGCGTGATACTCACTGAGTAACACAAGGGTCACTAGCGTGCCCGACTGCGTGATACTCACTGAGTAACACAAGGGTCACTAGCGTGGCTGACTGCGTGATACTCACTGAATAACACAAGGGTCACTAGCGTGCTCGACTGCGTGATACTCACTGCATAACACAAGGGTCACTAGCGTGCCCGACTGTGTGATACTCACTGAGTAACACAAGGGTCACTAGCGTGCCCGACTGCGTGATACTCACTGAGTAACACAAGGGTCACTAGCGTGCCCGACTGCATGATACTCACTGAGTAACACAAAGGTCACTAGCGTGCCCGACTGCGTGATACTCACTGAATAACACAAGGGTCACTAGCGTGCCCGACTGTGTGATACTCACTGAATAACACAAGGGTCACTAGCGTGCCCGACTGTGTGATACTCACTGAATAACACAAGGGTCACTAGCGTGCCCGACTGTGTGATACTCACTGAATAACACAAGGGTCCCTAGCATGCCCGACTGTGTGATACTCACTGAGTAACACAAGGGTCACTAGCGTGCCCGACTTTGATACTCACTGAGTAACACAAGTGTCACTAGCATGCCCGACTGTGTGATGCTCACTGAGTAACACAAGTGTCACCAGCGTGCCCGACTGTGTGATACTTTCTGAATAACACAAGGGTCACTAGAGTGCCCGACTGTTTGATACTCACTGAGTAACACAAGGGTCACTAGCGTGCCCGACGGTGTGATACTCACTGAGTAACACAAGGGTCACTAGCGTGCCCGACTGTGTGATACTCACTGAGTAACACAAGGGTCACTAGCGTGCCCGACTGCGTGATACTCACTGAGTAACACAAGGGTCACTAGCGTGCCCGACTGCGTGATACTCACTGAGTAACACAAGGGTCACTAGCGTGCCCGACTGCGTGATACTCACTGAGTAACACAAGGGTCACTAGCGTGCCCGACGGTGTGATACTCACGGATAACACAAGGGTCACTAGCGTGCCCGCCTGTGTGATACTCACTGAGTAACACAAGGGTCACTAGCGTGCCCGACTGTGTGATACTCACTGAGTAACACAAGGGTCACTAGCGTGCCCGACAGTGTGATACTCACTGAGTAACACATGGGTCAAAACCGTGTCCGACTGTGTGATACTCACTGAGTAACACAAGGGTCACACCGTGTCCGACTGTGTGATACTCAATGAATAACACAAGAGTCACTAGTGTGCCCTATTGTGATACTCACGGAATAACACAAGGGTCACTAGCATGCCTGACTGTGTGATACTCACTGAGTAACACAAGGGTCACTAGCGTGCCCGACTGTGTGATACTCACTGAATAACACAAGGGTCACTAGCATGACCGACTGTGTGATACTCACTGAATAACACAAGGGTCACTAGCGTGCCCGACTGTGTGATACTCACTGCATAACACAAGGGTCACTAGCGTGCCCGACTGTGTGATACTCACTGCATAACACAAGGGTCACTAGCGTGCCCGACTGTGATACTCACTGAGTAACACAAGGGTCACTAGCGTGCCCGACTGTGTGATATTCACGGAGTAACACAAGAGTCACTAGCGTGCCCGCCTGTGTGATACTCACTGAGTAACACGAGGGTCACTAGCGTCCCCGACTGTGTGATACTCACTGAGTAACACGAGGGTCACTAGCGTGCCCGACTGTGTGATACTCACTGAGTAACACAAGGGTCACTAGCGTGCCCGCCTGTGTGATACTCACTGAGTAACACAAGGGTCAATAGCGTGCCCGACGGTGTGATACTCACTGAGTAACACAAGGGTCACTAGCGTGCCTGACTGCGTGATACTCACTGAGTAACACAAGGGTCACTAGCGTGATCGACTGTGTGATACTCACTGAGTAACACAAGGGTCACTAGCGTGGCTGACTGCGTGATACTCACTGAATAACACAAGGGTCACTAGCGTGCTCGACTGCGTGATACTCACTGAGTAACACAAGGGTCACTAGCGTGGCTGACTGCGTGATACTCACTGAATAACACAAGGGTCACTAGCGTGCTCGACTGCGTGATACTCACTGCATAACACAAGGGTCACTAGCGTGCCCGACTGTGTGATACTCACTGAGTAACACAAGGTTCACTAGCGTGCCCGACTGCGTGATACTCACTGAGTAACACAAGGGTCACTAGCGTGCCCGACTGCGTGATACTCACTGAGTAACACAAAGGTCACTAGCGTGCCCGACTGCGTGATACTCACTGAATAACACAAGGGTCACTAGCGTGCCCGACTGCGTGATACTCACTGAGTAACACAAGGGTCACTAGCGTGCCCGACTGTGTGATACTCACTGAATAACACAAGGGTCCCTAGCGTGCCCGACTGTGTGATACTCATTGAATAACACACGGGTCACTAGCATGCCCGACTGTGTGATACTCACTGAGTAACACAAGTGTCACTAGCGTGCCAGACTGTGTGATACTATAACACAAGGGTCAGAAAGAGCCTAAAGGCTTTTCTAACATTAAAACAAATACCTTTCATGTGTAGACTTTGTGTTGCTCTCACCCCTAAACCACATTAAATACAAGGCAAAAGATCAATGTTTGCTTGAGGGTACAATCTGCATCTGTTCTTTTGTTGAAAGACAGTAAAGCTTCTCTCACCTCCATAGAGATAACACCAAAAAAAAAATAAGGACAAAATGAGTCTTCAAATATCATGTTATAAGGGACATTATGTCTCAAATGAAATCTTTTGTTTATCTTTTACCACAAAGTTTTAAGGTGGTTATTCATTAAAATGCAATAATGCTATTGCTACTATAATACTATACTGAGGACAATTTCTGAAAGCAAAAGAGGTAAAGTTTGGGGGCAAAAAAAGAGACGTAATGTATCGCTTAAAATTATCCTATAGTTCTTAATAGGATTTTGTTCTTTGATGTATACAGTATGGTGCAATTGTTTTGCTCCATAATTGCAGCACTTTTTTTCTTGATACATAGAACCTAGTTTTTTTTCTCCAGTTTGAGTCTGTATCAAATGTAAGAAGCCTGTACGGCGGAGGAGAACAGCCCGACGCATTTCAAGCTAAAGTCCCAGGTATTAATCAAAATAAATACCTTTAGTACCATAGGGTTCATGCCAGGACTATCTGGCACTAAAAAGGTAAATGTTTTTCCTTGGTGGTGCAAAACTGGAGCACATCATTGAAACATAGCCCAATGGTCATTATATATTTACTACTCTGCTTAATTTGTTTTAGAATTTAAATAGAAAGTCAGTTAGACATTGATACGGTTCACTTTTCTGGAAAACAGCAGACTGTCAAATCTTTCTGTGCCAAAATATGAATAACTAGGTACGGCATTTATTCGAATGATGGTATCCACGCCTTCCTTCAACATCAAGACGCAGTCCCACTACTATACAGTACATGTTGTAGTACAGTCCTATTCATACACACTCATACAGATGTAACCGATCTTACTGTTCCCGGCACTGGGACCGAAACTCTGAACGCTAAGGGAGGCGGCTGCACGACGGTGCTGCGAGTGGTCCATTCCTTTCAATAGGAACTCCCACCGCATTAATCCTTCCTGGCCACAGATAGCGCACTGCCCCGTGACCGCGCCATCATGTTGCTGGGGACAGTAGAATCGGCAACATCTGTATACGATAAGTTGTAGTAGAATTAAAGGGGATGACCTAACCAGTTAACACCTTTTATAGAACTTCCTAATTACATTTGCCAATTGTATCCACTTCAGCAGTATTTACTGACCCAGCCAGTCTGCTTGTTATGAATTAGACCTCTGGCCGGGCCCAACTTCTTTGCCTGGCTGCCGGTCCTCTCGTTGTCGCCGGACCCAGCTCTCCCCAGCTGCAAGCCTCCCTTACTGGCATGAACACTGTCCCACACCGAGTTTCTGATGTCGACGAACGCCGGGCCTCTCCAACGTCGACGTGCGCAGAGCCCAGCTTCCGGGATGAGAGAGAGGTCCGGCGTGCACCAGCATCAGAGGCTGGCTGCTGGGCCCTGGCTCTCCCTCAATGTCCTACGCAGGGCCTCTCTCCGAGGCCCACACAGCTTGGGACAGCCAGGGCACCAGAGGCCTGAGACCATCTCCAAGGTAGGTAAGCCTGGAGGTGTAAGAGAGGGAGTGAGGGGGAGTAAGTAAGGAAGACAGGGCGTAAGAGTGAGACGGGGGAGAGAAATACACGAGAAGAGGTGGGGGACATAGAGATGGGGGCTCGCGCTGTGTGAAATGGGGGGGCTTCACAAGACTATCGACACGGGGTGGGGGGAGGGGGACCCGAGCATAACTCTAGTCCTGGGCCCCGGGAAATCTGTCGGTGGCCCTGCATATAACACATAGTATGCTGGTTGAAATGAGATTTCACACATTGTAAAAAGTGAGTAGAGTGGCTACTATTGCTATTGATTATTAAACTTACTACACTATGCATGTATCTCTTTGCTCTTTGTTTCTCTTTTGTTTGTTATGTTAAATATCTGATTGATACAATGTAAGTTAAAACAGAATTATGTGTACTTTAATTTCCTAGTATTAGTAAATATGAATTATCAGAGTCAAATTGTTTAAATTAGCCATACTGTGAAAATAATACCTATTGTTAACCTATATAATTAAACATCCAGGCTTTGTAAAAAAACAAACATTTGGTTGATAAAAGAAAACATGATTGTGTGTGTAATACAGGATGGGATCTCTGTGACAAAGTTCTGCTATCACATCTAGTGCTAATTTTGGATTCCTGACAAGTCTGCTGATGTGCTGGCAAGAAAAGGACAAGTCATGGTACTGGGTTCTTCAAGATAACAGGAGAGGCCCAAGCAGAGCAATGTGCCTATCAAAGATAAGCACGTGGAGATAAGGTCAGAGTTCAGTGATTAACCCCTACTCATCTTAATTCATCTGTTAATGGAACAGATAAATAATTGATTTTAATTTAATGTGTCACAGCAACATATACAGGAGTTTGTGTTTATGCTGAGATTGCAAGAAATATCGCTGACATCACAACGGACAGGGCTGTGCTATGCCTGCATTATATACTGAGCCGATTAAAGTGAAGTTACCTTAAGAAAGTATTTCTGTGTCAGAACGATTCTTCCTTCGGTTGATACATAGCAACTTAACTCTGCATTAACTCTGCAAACAGACATTTGGGGATTTTCGCCATGCTAACCATGACAGGTGTTTTTGCCGTAGTTTCAACTATTTTTATGGTGCACGAATGCAGTTTTTGTGTACATACCATTTACTGTACATCGGCATGCCAAAAAACTGGACAAAAAACATTTGACACCTGGAGCACATATTGAGAGACCACAATTAGTACATACAGTAGGTGTACACAGTGCAATACAATTTGTGATTTCCGTGTGCCAACATTTCACCCAAAAATGCCATTTGTGATGCCTCATGTTTTTGATTAAAAATTAGGAATACATGTTTTTAATAGAGTGGAAAGTCTTTTTGTGATTATTGTGGGAATTGTATTTTAATATCCGGGAATCATCATAATTGTATTTTTGTGTTCGCGTTCCGATTAATTAATAATGGAAACATTTCTAACAGATTTTCTGCAGAATTGACTCTTGCAGCCATTAACAGTGAGACATCTGCCATCAAGACTAATTAGAAAAGTGAATGATGACAGCGACACAGATTGTGAATTAGGAGTTACTCGAAGACCACACAAGCTTCAAAAAACAGTTTACTTTGCCGGCTCCATAAGATGGTGCTTATGTAATGGTTTTGTTTGGTTTGTTTTTTTTGCCTTGCTTTAATGTCAGTCTTTCCCAGGGATAGACCTCCGAGACCAGTTTTCAGAGAGGATGCCAGAAAAGCACAATCTGGCGTGGGATGAGAGAGCCTTCCCATGGTCCTGATAAGAACGGCATTCCCAGCGTATTTACACAGCTTATTGGGGTGAATGGCCAGGATCCCCTGGGCTCCGTTACGGGTATCAGAGCTTGCTCCCACGTTAAATGCTATTGACTTAGAGGAGCCATCCATGCGAAATCCCGTGGGGTTTATTGTTAAATAAATCAGTTCTGTAGTATTAGATAATACTTACTAAATTCGTTTATTTTTTTAAATTCAACTCTTAGTGCCATTTTTAATGAGTTTTAATATACTGAGCATCCTTTGATTTCTAAAGCAGACTTTAGCCCACTTTCCCAGCAGTGCAAGATCTTTACAACACGTTCCTGTTTGATAATTTGTTGCAAATATTTCTAGCAGTTTGAGCTGCAAACTGTAACAACAGATAATGTTACCTTAGTAATATAAGGATACATTGTAGCTGCTGAGTTAGGCCTCGGGCATGGTCAGCGCTTAGGCGCTGACCCGTGCTGAGGCGCGCTGCTGCTCGGCACTGAGCCCATGCAGCCGCAATGAGAGCGGCTTTAGCAGGGGCTCGCGCACGCTTCCACAAGCGTGCGGAAGCGTGTCTTAAACAATTTTTAGTTGGGCCGGTCACGTGAGCGGTTCGCCCAATGAGGGCGAACCAGCTCCGTGACGTCACAGCCCCCCCGACACACCCCCGGACGGCGCGCGGTCTAAGGCCAGGGATAGCACCCGCTTTCCCTCAGCGTCAGCGCGCCTCCGCACGGCTAAAATCACTATGGACTTAGCCTTACGTTGACTGAAGGATTGATTGAAACTGAAAGGCAGCCATTTAGTGAACCCTGGGAGCAGGATCGGTGCTGATAGAACACATGAAAACTAATTGATCACCAATTTAGGTAATTAGTTGTCAATAAAGGTAATCAAAGGCTGTGTATATATATATATATATATATATATATATATATATATATATAGCGCCGATTGCCTCTTTAAATGACAGTTAACACAGGATTGAGTTTGGATACCCCTAATTGGAGCTTAGTTAATTTCCCTAAATATACTGTATAAAAGTGAAAAAACCTCAGCCAATTCTTATATAGACCCATTTACCTGTCTCTTCTGTACAACTGAGCTACTAAAATGCTGAAAACATGGCGGAGTGTCATTTTTGGAAACTTGATTTTCAAAGATTTCTGCTCCCCTTTGTGTCAACTGTTCCAAAACAATTAAGCCTGGCTCTGCCTCAGTGCAAATATTAGCCAGGTCCCGTTTACAGGGTAAAAAAGTTAGGAGTAACGGAAAACAAGTTTAAAATGGAAATGTGCAGATGTAGCCAGCATCCTTGTTCCCTATTGCTGGGATATAGTGTGAAATCCTGTGCCAACACAGATACTGAATCTATGGGAAATCGGACATATTCCATTTTATAATGTAATATGTTGTGATATCTGGGTGACAATGCAAATACAATGTATGCATATGTAATATACTAGTGTAACCTCACTATGGGATTACTACGGCCTTAAGGGGTTAACTGTGTGGGCCCACACAGAGCAATGCCCCTTCCCGATCACATGGGGCTGGGTGACTACACAGCATCATAACCCACGCCCTTTTCTGCCTAGTGATAATGATGTCATTGCAGGATATATATATATAGAGGAGAGGCTTCGAGGAGGTCGGGTCCCAGGAGGAGTTGAATATATAGTGTACATAGGTTTATACGGCTTAGATAGCATTCCCCGGAATGGCTCCATACTACTCTAAAGGTCCACAGAGAGACAGCCTATGCCAGAGGGGGCTCCGCAGGCCACAGCCCAAAGGCACAGTTGGACCAGTCCCATCAGAGGGTCCATAGCCGACTTTCACCCAGAAGGCTACGTGATGGCATTCAGTACCCATGACGGGGGTACTGACCACAGACTCACAGAGAGTAGTACAGGGCCCAAAAGAGATGGAGGACTATCGACACAACAAAGCAGAGGGATCCTTTAGGTAACAGGAGTTAGTCACGCCTCAGCACCTTCCTAGCTGGCAGAGATCTGGTGCACCTAGGGAAGAGCATACAGACAGCACACACAGAGAATAGTGATGATATTATACACAAAGTAATGTGTACCGTATAAAGGAGGCTTTATCGATGGTGATCAATAAAGATGCTATTTGTATGAATAAAGTTCCTGGCGCCCATCACTGCATTACCAACGCCCGGCCTGAACGAAACCAGCCCCGACATGGAAATCAACATTGAACAAGCCAAGTTATGGGACATTTGATGTAAAGTCCCTAGGAGCCGGACAGGGAGGGTCACACAAGTATAAGATGCTTTATATAGGTTATTTAATGGTTTGCAATAGGTTTGTTAATACGATAATCAAAAGTAGAATTATCTGCTATTGTCAATGGAAAACAAAGCAGATCTTGCTTGTATTGACATGCCACAACCAAGAGGCAATTTATAAAAGGATTTGTTCTTCACAGCAGCTCAGCAATTTGATGTACCATGTCACACACACATTCATAAAGAGCTTACAATGCATTTTGCTTTGAATTACAAGGTGAATCTTGTCAGTCAAAGAATTGGTTAAAGTAGAAAACATTCAGGATTTGCCTTCAGTCTGCTTTCTTTGTTCACTGCTATGTACATTGCATAGCCCTGTTTCGGAAAGATATTTTAAAACTGCCCCTGAAGCTTGCACATTGTGTACGGCCATGCAGCACGTTTACAGGATCCCTCCCTGTAGAAGTGGCAGACAGGATATTCAGACGGAGATGTTTACTTTTAAATTACTCACAAATCTATTTATTATTTTTTTTGCAATAACAGATTTTTTTTTTTTTACATCCATTAGGATTTCAAAGAGCTATTGATCATCTTATATCCTCAGAAAATGTTGCCCAGATGTATTAAATGGGACTAAGCATTAAGGAACTATAGAGCCAATTCATTTTAATGGGCCATTATTACAGTACTTTAGGTTTACGGCAAAATTTTGTAAATCTAGGCCTTTATCTGTTGTGCTATATAGGTCAAGGCATCTCAAATGATTGTCTAGTAAAATAATGAGAGGAAATCTGATGCATAGTAGAATCACACACTAAAAACTACTTATTCCCATTACATATCAGTTATATGAATTAATGCTGCACGGATCATGCACATCGAACAACTGCCAGGAAATCGTTCAGAGCCCTATAGTCAAGACTACAACAGGGGAAATATGTGGTGCAACATAACAGGTGTGGTTTACTTGGACAACTGCAAAGATAAGTTCCCGGTGTCACACATTACACATTCAAAAAATGTGTAATGTGTGACATATATTATTAGCCTATCAGAGTTTCCTTTGCAATATAATACAGATTGTTGAATACAAACCATGCCGCTTCAATCCAGTATTTCTGTCATTAAAAAAGAAAAAACAACTAATTGCAAAACCCGCTCTTCTACTGCTGTACTTACAAATATGACAGCGTTGTTATTAGTTTTATTACTATTCGCCAGTGAATGTCTTTTTTTGCGACATGTGGCATCAGGAAAACAAAGAGCGGCTTGGATTAGGTGACGGTACAGTCACCTAACCCAGGGATGCGCAACTCCAAAAAACAAAACTGAAGCAAAAACAGTTAAAATCAGTAAAGATCAGTAACTTATTTACAAGGGACCTGTGCAAACAGTGTCTGCATTCTGCAGTCACTCAATTCAGTGGCAGTGGAATGTGCTAAATCAGGCACGCTCAACTCCAGGCCTTAATCCCCCCAACAGGTCAGGTTTTCAGGATAACCCAGCTTCAGTGCAGGTTGCTCAAACAGTCCCTGCTTCAGCACAGGTGGCTCAATCAGTCCCTGCTTCACAACTGACCTAACCCATTCAAGTTTTATTTCACTACTAAGATTACAATCGGTTTATCACAAAATAATGCCAATAACGGTTGCAAATACATTTCACGACACCTCTGTCGAGCAATCTGAATGTTTATTTGCCACAATGTCTGCTTATAGTTAAACTCGTTCTCACATCTTGACGATATTACTTCTGACAAAGTTCAAAGGCTTGATGGGAGCTTCAGAAATAAGACTATACTTTATACAGGCCGGAAGCGGTGCTCTGAGGAACTCCTTACAGCAGGAGTTCTCAACGCCAGTCCTCCAGACCCCCCCAACAGGTCAGGATTTAAGGATATCCCTGCTTCAGCACGCTGTTTCTGGACTAATACCTGGTTTTGCAATAAGTTCCACTTTATTCAATAATAACCTCCCAATTAAGTCAACAGAAGTTTCCCTGCTGAAGAGCTGAACCTCACTACCACACTATATTGAATAAACCTAGACTCTCCGTTAAAAGAGAGTTAATATCATACCAAGTAATACAGAATTACTGGCTTTTATTATTAGTTTCGTGATGAAAGTCATCAAGATTGCAGAAAGAATTTGCCGCGGGCGATATTTTAACCGTACTCACAACGCGAGAAATTAACGCGACTGTTATTAACGTATTAATTTCCGCATCGCGGTCATATTACTAATATTTCTACCAATATCTATTATTACAGAACCCTTTGGTAGAAATTACATTAACCCCTTTGATGACTGTGGCTACCACGGTGTACCACAGGCTTCAGGGGTTAATATTTACAATAAACTACACTTCTTAGCACACCCCTTGGCTACCTCAGTGGCCAGTAAAGCATTGCCGACACGTCGCCTTTGTACTTCATGCTTTTGTATGAACAAACTAGAATAGTAATAGATTTGGAGAGTGCTGCTGGGATTCTCTCCCACGAGTACGCGGCCCCTGTGAGCGTTATGTACTGAAGTCTCCCGGCTGCAAAACGTGAGAAAAACACAGCACCAAATCTCTCAAGGGAAATGAATCCTACTGAAAGAACCCCCCCCCCCCCCCCTTGCAGTTTTACCGGGCGTTATTGCACCTGTTAGCGTGTGGTAGCCCCGACCCTTTTTTGTGTTGTGCCTAATCCTTTGAAATGGCATCTGCACTCACTGGTGAATTGTGCGTGGCCCGCTGCAAGGCGCCGGGGGGGCAATAACGTCTGCTACATCTGTAAATATCATGCGACTCTTGTTTTGGTTTCGCAGCTGGGTGAATTTATAAATTAACCCTACACTCCAACCAGGGCCGTCTCAACAGCATTTTTCTCCTTCTACAGAGTTAGCGGGAGATTTGAATGTTGAGGCGGGTGATCGGAAAATTAGTGTTAAATTCTGGTCTGTGCATAGATTAGCGTGTGGCCCCTATGCTCGTGGGGCCCCAGGGCAACTGCCCAGCGTGCCCATGCGTTAAGACGGCACTGCCTCCAAACATACCTATTTAGCAGGTACTGTATCTGCTGTTCTATGTCCTGTTCCTATTAAATTCAGCTGGAACTATTGCACTTATTTCTGTCAGTGGCTGAAGCTTCAGCTAATTAAGACAGCTGGGAGATTGATGACTTGGAAGGAGTGGGGAGGGACAAGAAAACATATCAGGAACTAGACAGAGTAGATAGGAATGGGGAAATAGCTAGGGGTCATGGAGGTAGAATGAGGGCAAGTGCGAGTTTGGCAAGCAGGGAGACACCCATATTAAATACAGATAATACTAGAAAAGTTCTAAAGATTAAATATAATTGGATACCTTAAATGCATGCTTGCTAATGCAAGAAGCCTGACAGATAAAATGGGGGAGCTTGAATTAATAGCTACAAGGGAGCAGTATGATATCATAGGCATTACTGAAACATGGTGGGATGAAACTCATGACTGGGCAGTTAATTTGGAGGCTTATTCCCTTTTCGGAAGGATTGAGAAAGGATTGGAGTATGCTTATATGTTAAACCGGATCTAAAACCTATTATAAGGGAAGATGTTTATGAAGGGAATGATGAAAATGTAGAGACCTTGTGAATAGAAATTAGCAGGGGAGGTATGAGGATCCTGGTACAGCCAGGATGGTCCTCACAGGCAACTCAGTTTTCAAGGAACACACCAGAGATGATACAACTGGGTATTTATTTGGGTACAGCATAGACATCACAGGCTGCATTCCCTGAAGACAGTACCCATGGCTTCCGGTCCTAAGCACCCCTCCTCAGCACACCTTACCCCCTAGCAGGGCAAGGCCTCAGCCACTCCTATCCAGGAGAGGCTATACTGGAGCTTCCTCAACTCAGAGAGATCTGCACAGAACTCCTTCCCAAAACCCTTACTCTAACCTCTAGAGAGAACCCCCTCCTTCCCAGGGGAGTGGCTTATAAGCCGGCGTCCTATCAGGCATAGACCCCCTTTAATACCAGGCTACTCCTGAGCTGTATTAGGTAAAATATATATAATAACATACACAGGCCCTGAAGGATTTACTCCTAACACGTTCTTTACTGGGACTTACTGTGCTGGGGGGGTCAGAGAATTAGTAGCCCTAGGGAGACTTGACTACACTCTCGCTCTGGTTTTGAAATCCCTCATGACCTCGCATGAGGGCATAACATCCCGCCACATTTTATACAATAAAAATACAATGGCAATCAGCATTAAAACTTTGGCATAATTGATTCCTCCCTTGATGGAGGAAACTTTACCCTAAATAACAGTTCTGTAACTGGTCAGTAATAGTGAGCTGGATCTGACTTGCACACTCTCCGGTACCGTGACCGAATAGCAGCGCTTGTGTCCAGGCTCCCCAATATACTCCACCCGGTCTAGGTGAATATTGCGGCCTACCTGCCACACCTTCATAAGATAGCGAGCCGTATCTTCCCGGTAATGCATGCTGCTGCTGACCCTTACCTTCATATAATTTAGGATGGCTGCATGCACCCACTCATCCCGGTAAATCTCGGCTGACCTCATTAGAGATTCGGAAAGGTAAGGATAATCATATCCCTCGTGTCTGGACAAGCACCCTATCTGCGCAGCTGCTTATGGTTAAATTATGCTCGTAGGCCTAACCTGGAAATACCCTGTATATGGGTCCCTCCCACAGGAGCTCACTAACCGGTTCCTCTCCCTTGGAGAAGAGAAAAGGCAATCCTCCATCTTGGCGCAACGCTCCTGCATAATTTTAGCCTCGTGCTCAGGGGTGAACCACCCATCCTCCCACCAGTGATCGGTCCGGGAACCGCTCTCAAGCACAAACCGTGTCGGTTGCAGATGTGGCACATACCCTTTATATATAGGGATCCCACCACGTTAACGGCTCCATCCCTTCAGACACTTTAGGCTTCACATTTGGGGAAGTGCGCACGGTCATTACCGGGGACACAAGCCGAGGGGACCGTGGTCTGTATCGGTTCTCACCGTCAGATCCGCGAGGTCTAAGTTCAGGACTGTGGGAATGGTCAGAAAGGGCAATGGGGCAGAATGAGGTGAGTCCAGCACCTCAAAGTCTCGTTCAGCCGGGTATAGAGTTTTCCGTACCCCAACTTTGGTGGCAACCAGATAGGTTGTCCGTATGAGAGCCTGCAACTGTCCGCGTCCGGGAGCGGGAACAGTGGCAGCCGGAGACTTAGCAAGGGCTCCCATGCTTCAAATGGTAGGAGGGGTAATCTGCTTGTCGTGCTCCTGCTTCCGCACCCTGCACTGCAACAAGAAAAGATTCTCCGTAGAGTCACTCACCGAAGCAGCAGGGGCGGTTGCAGGATTCGGAAGAGAAGCAGTACTTGCCAGTACCTTTAGTGGAGATCCCTCCGCACTGATCATCTCATCCAGACGCTCGGCTTAGGCAGCAGCCACATAGGCCATGGCTCGATCTCAGGCCTTGCAGATGGCTTTAAACTGCAACTGGAGCTGGGACATTCCTCCAGGGACTTCGGCCAGCAATGATCGACATCCAGGATCAACACCCCCTGGCAGACGTTGGGGCTCGAGATGGATGAATGGGTCGTTACCTCGGGATCCTTGGAGGCCCCATCCGACACCTCAGCGACGGACGCACCCTCGCTGTCCGTCCGGAAGCTCGTTGATCCAGCTCTGGTAAACTGCCCCTGCACCTCTTCTTGGTACATAGTGGTCATACACACACTGCACGTGCATGCAATTTAGAGAGGACGGGTCCACGTTGTAGCTCCATTATGCGGAGAGTTCGGTCCTTCAGATCCCGTAGAGTCCCCTATGGACACTACACCCATGGGCCCTCTGAAATTGGCTTAATAGGAGTACCATCTTTTCTCGCTGCAAAAGCCTGTCCTGATGTAACCAAAAGCAGCGCCTCCAAATGTAGCATTGTTTTTCTTTTAGATAGTATACACTTTTTACTCACACACAACTATTTCATGTTCGATGGGATCTTTCTATCTCCAGACACATGGGACTGCTATGGGGTCTTGTTTTGCCCCTTCCTACGCCAACCTTTTCATGGGTTGGTGGGAGCGGTCCCACGTGTTTGGAGATAGCAACCCCTATCGTTATCACTTTTTATCACCGGTATATAGATGATTTACTAATTATTTGGAAGGGCACTGTCACTCAGCTTCTTTCTTTTATTTCTCACATCAACACCAATCAATGTTAAGCCCATTAGGAGAAAGGGTTTTTAGTTCAAATAACCAAAAGGCCTCCCGTCTATTGATATGTTTAAATTTATCCCCAACCTATTGAATTATGTACACCCAACTGGAGAGGTGGGGATAAATTTAAACATATCAATAGACGGGAGGACTTTTGGATATATAAACTAAAAACCCTTTCTCCTAATGGGCCTAACATTGATTTTGAACTGGGGCCTTTTTGGTCAATTGAAGTATCATTAATCTATATGTGTCTGAAGATTAAATAGAGGGCTATTAAAATAAAGGTTACATCTAGCATTATATACTTGAACTTTGTTTCCAAAATTTCCCAGACGCATGGAAATATGTAATATTTTCCAATATTTGTGTTGCCATTTCTATCTATGGTCACCATAGGTGCTCATTGAAGGGTTAATCATTGGACCAAAGACATCCGTGGGAGTTTGAATATTCCTTGGGCCACATATTTGCATTTTTTGTAATATACTTTCTATACGTTTTGTATTTTTTATATTGTTTGTATCTATTTGGTAATGTTGGGTCATGTATTGTATGTTCAGTGTAGTGTGCCTAGTGACAGACAGATATACATGATATCAAGGTTGTATAACTTTAACTAGTAATGAACTTTTAATTGATTAGGGTATATAAGAGTGTCATGTGTATTCAGTTAGTAGCCCCTGAGGAAGTAGAATCATTTTTACGAAACGCGTAGGGTGGGTGTCAGTTGTCACCCTTAGGACTGCTTTGAGCATTTGTATGAGCATCTTGTCAGTATTATCAGTTTCCACTGTTAGACACCGGCATCCAGACAACAGCTCGTATCCCTTTAAGAGCACGGGTACACTCGCGCGCGGGCGCGCGTCAGCTTCCAGGCGGTTAGGAGGAGGAAGGAAGGAAGACAAGCCACACGTGTTGTTGGCGTGAGAGCCCCATAGAGACTGCTTCCACCACTGGCACGGTCCTGTGCATGCTAGAAGGGAGTTCGGGCAAGAGTACCGGCGATGCACAGTGCCAACTCTGCCAGGACACTTCCCTGACGCCGAGAGGACATTGTTATTTCATCGCTTGTTATCACTTTGCTTTTCGGAAGTAGGATTTTGATTTTTACCATCACCGGATGACCGGCTGCTCTTCATTGCCTTATTGCATTCTTTTATGACAGAGTTCATTTTACAATAAATGTTATTTTTAGTTTTTTCACTAGGAGTCTTTGTGTATATGCTTTATAGTGTAGACTGACATTACCCAGCAGTTATACACTATGAGTTGTATTTGTTTTCTTTTTTCTCGTTTCATGGCCTGTCAAGCATTTCCTCAGATTCACTGAGGATCACAGGACTTACCATTTTGAACATTTGGCGCCAGGTTTATTTTTCATTTTTTGTTCTACTATAGGAAACGCTGCATCACCTACATACCCAGACAACAATCTAATCTAAGTAATAAAAAACAATTTTTTCCTAATTTGCTTGGTTGCTATCCCTGTGCAAAATGTAATATTTGCAAATATGTACTAAAAATGAAATCTTTTTCTAATCAGGATGAGACCAAAAATTTCAACATAATGTCCGTTATCACATGCAAGACAGAGTATATCATATACATGCTAATATGTGGTTGCAGGAAAAAATACATAGGCTTAACAACTAGAGCCTTTAAGGTGAGAATTCAGGAACATGTGAGATCGATCATTAAGGGAGATCTCACAGAACCGGTTGCATATCATTTAAAAAATTGTCAAAACAGCAGCTTGTCAAAGTTCAGGTGCATAGCCATTGAACATATTAAAACTTATCTAAGAGGGGGAGACAGAACAAATTATCTTTATAAAAGAGAAGCGTTCTGGATCTTCACCCTGGATACACTGATACCCAAGGGTCTTAATACCCAATGGGACCTTAAGACATTCTTGTGAATGTATTAAAATAAATGCATATACATTAATGAGTTAATGGGCTATGCCCCTGAACTAAATCGTTTCTTGTCTTGTTTATGCAATGAATATCACACAATACTGAAAGAGTCTCTCTCTGTTCAACATGATGTGAACTGTCTTTTCTACTAACCTGCATCACATCTAAGATATAATCATTGACATCCATTTTTCGTCTCAACGTTGATTGTATCATTTAGTACATCCACTCCAAGACAATATATTTAATTGCTACAACACCTTGTATCAATACTATATATTTCTTAGATATAATGTATCTTAGTGTTAATACTTACATTGACAAAACAGTATAATGTATCTCAGTGATAATACCTACATTGACTTTATTGATTACTCTATTTACAGAATTATTGTTTTTCCATGTTTTGTTATGGTGCATTCATAACTGGTTCATTGAATAAGAGCGACTCCAAAGAAAAATTCCTCTTTACCCCACCAATATCTTATGGTTAAATTTGTATAATAATAGTACTTTGGATATATTTAAGTGTTTGATATCAATCACGACACAGACTATATGTTTACAAATATATCATTAGATCATTGCATTCTAAACAATACATATTTATGTTTATCTATGTTTAAATACTATAAATTAATCATTGGTTTATTATAAATCCACATTTTAGGGGTTAACTTATTTAGGCTGTCTCTCTTTTAATGCACCTGTTTTTTCTATAATTATGTCTGTCCGTACTGAGTCTTTATAATTGCTACTTCATAGCTGATTTGTCTAGCACCCGATGTATGCAATATTTTAATCAGAAAGGAGGGATTTAAATAGTACTTCCCCTCCTCTCTTGTCATGCTCCTCGAAAAAGCGCCAGTGACGGCGTGAAACGCGTGGGAGGAGGAGCTTGGCTCTCCATGTGGATGTTTCACACATTTTTTATGTAGTTTAATAAAGTTATTTAATTCAATTTTTGGCCGGTGAGTTCCATTTTTTGTCCAGGTCTTTTGGATGTCACACCGATCCCCTTCACTCTCCTCCAAATGTAGCACCTTCTGCACCCCTCCCCCCACAAGGGAGATTATGTCGCTACCGAGTGTGTTCTGGTGCTGGTGCATACCTGTTAGGTGGAACAGAAGGCCTGAGAGCTCCGCGATGGTATGTGGAGGCATCAGGACAGGCTCTCTGTGATGGTTCTTCTATCAGCGCAGCGCCTCCATCCTATGAGGATCCTGCGCCCCCTGCTGGCTTTCACCCTCTCCTTGCACACACCCCCTCCCTTTACCGTGATTCAGATGTCCTGGAAACATGACGTCACGTTATCATGGTGACGTGTCACGAGGAGCGTCTGAATCAAGATAAGTAAGGTTTACAGAGGCCCTGCAGCTCCGCCAGCATTAATGTAAATGTCTTTAGGAAGTGTGCGGGGGCCTCTGTAAACCCCGCGTCCCGGCAGTGAATCTCACGCCCCCCCCTGGGGGGGGGCGCACCCCCCACTTTGCGCACTGCTGCTTTACACCCTAACAGGGCAAGGCCTCAGCCACTCCTATCAGGAGAGCCTGTACTGGAGCTTCCTCAACTCAGAGAGATCAGCACAGAACTCCTCCCCAAAACCCTTACTCTAACCTCTAGAGAGAAACCCCCTCCTTCCCAGGGGAGTGGCTTGTAAGCCGGCGTCCTATCAGGCATAGACCCCCTTTAATACAGTTTGCCATCTCTATGCACGAGTATATACAAATAAAAACCATAAATACACATATTTTATTGATTATATAATCTTTGCATATAGTATATAGTAAATTGTACATGTTATTGTGCTTCCTTTGGAGGTGTCTAGAACAGGGGAGCGCAATCTTTTTTCCCTGCGCCCCCCATTCTGGCTGTCCACCTCTCCACGCCCCCCCCTGACGTCACATTGCCATGGCAACGTCTCCACGAGCCGTCTGAACCAAGGTAAGGAGAAGTCTATAGAGGCTTTGCAACTCCCCCGGCCTTCATTTAAATGCCTTCGGGAAGTGTGCGGGGCCTCTGTAAACCCTGTGCCCCCCCCCCTCGCAGCGAATCTCGCGCCCGTACTTTGCGCAACCCTGGTCTAGAAGCTTCTCTATACCTGATTGACATAACAGATAAAATGTATCTATTTTTATGTGACGAATGTACCAAGTACAATTTTTATGAAAAATGTATTTTTGTCTTATTTTTTAAATAATATAAATGGCTAAAAACGACACATAAGGGATTAATTGCACTTGCACAGAGGAAAATAACACCAAGGTGTACGATTGTTCCTATATTTTTACACAGTTGTGCTGCTGCTGCTGCTGCAAAAAAAAGTTCATATTGTGGAATCATAAAAACTTGAAATCTCGCCCCGATAGTTTACAAGCCTGAGCTTTCAGAAGGGGGCTCCAGGCAGATCTCAATTTGAAAACAGAGATAAAAAGAATATATACTGGTCACACACAGGATGTTGTTTTGAGAGGAACAGGGGAAATCCTACAGATTTAAAAGCATTTCTTAAGCAAAACAAAACTGAATTACCAAAATGAAATTGGAGGACAATAGGGCTGCAGGAAACCCCCTCGCCCAGCAGCATGGCCAGTATTTAGTTATACATTTATCTATGGAGGGACTGTGATCAGAACTCCGAAGTCTGTCCTCTCCCCATTGCATCGTGTCCAACCTGGGGCTTTTAACGACACAGAATAGAGATTTTCCCCATCCCTGATTTTAGGTGCTAGAGGAAATTCATCTCTATGACCGTAACAAGAGGTGATCATAATGTGCTCTAATCACTACTGTCCCTGCACTGGGGGAGCGGAGGTCAATTATCTTTGTTATGACTACAAAATAGATTTAACAAACTTAACCTAGACAGCTGAAATCATGTTGTATGATGCTTTGTAGGGGATTTGCCAACGCCTACCACAACAAAAATATCTTTATGTACGGTTGGGGTTCGTTGTGACAATGATTAGAGATGGGGGACATTTTCCCCCTGGATTTACATTCAATGCAAATTGCCCAGTTCCTTTAAGCTGCAAATTTTCACGGGTCAGTCTCAAAAACGCACATTTTTTTCCTATCACTGCAAATTCGCACATTCATTTGGATATATAAATACCTAAATTTGCAAATGGATTTGAATGTATAGACATCCAAATTTGGATGTTCCTATTCCCTAAAGTCCCTAACCTGCCAACTCATAGAGTAACCCAGCCACCAGCCCACACCCTGCTCCTGTCCATCACAATCACAACATGAACAACCGCAAGGAAGTGGGAGGGGCTTAGCGCACGCAGATTCCACTGTTATAAAATCTACAAAGAAATATAATATAACATTCGATTGCGGATTTTACAAAATTCAAGCACATGGAAAACGATGGCGGATTCAAGAGCATCCGCCCGAATTTGTTGGTGCCGAGTCTGCCTTCAGATATCCGAGGGTGGATCGTATTTTGATTAAAAAAAAAATCTGTAGCTCGAATATTAATTAATTCGCCCACCTCTAACAAGGATCCCAAGTTCCAAGTCTTCCTACAATTATTGCGAACACAGTAAGTTTTCAAAAGCCAGTCAAGTGGAACTACTAAAATAGGAACACCTTCCACGTTCTACAGCCACCACAAATATCTACCCTCAGAGAACGAACATGGTGTGTAAATCACTGATAGCAATGATCACGCGCATAGGCGAATATTCCCACTACACCAAAGTCCAGTATAGAATCCTGGGAAAGGAGCTAGACTATCAATCACTCGGGTAGTCATAGAATTCATCACAACTATATATCCAATATAATCTATTGACTTAAATCAAATAGACAATAAATTTCCTTTCTGTTTATCTCTTACCTTAACACCACAAAAATAGCACCTATGTCCCCGTACAATTAAAACAGCCATTCTAAAAGCCATTCTTCTCCCTAATAAGTCACATCACTTCTAAGATGAAAATTAAAAAATTACAAATAAAAAAAGGTATAATTAATAAACAGAAACCATATTGTGCAATATCCCAGCACAAAAAGAAATATGAGTGACTGGTGCTCAGACTCATACGTTGTGTTTGCGTCTATCTGAACACTGCATGGTCAACAACCCAAAAACCATTCATTACAAATAACGCCGAAATCCCTCATTCACCGTGACAGAGACCTATTAATACCACAGGACATGTCTAAGGATCCCATTAGCCTGTTTGCGTGGCAGTGCTGAGTAAAGGCCCGTACACTAGTACCTGTGACTAGGTACACAGCATGGCTATGTTATCCACAACATCGATGACCTCTGAACATTTGATATCTCATGGACAGTTTCAGTTCTTCAACTTGACTTGCTGCAAGTATAAATTGAATTTAAATAGATCATTTTGAATCTTGTTTTTGGTTTTCCACGGTGTATCAACACTTGACTATGCATTGTGACTGATCAATTTTCTGCATGATAGGACATATGAATACATCTGGAGAGTGCCTTGGAAACTGCCATTAGATCAGTTTGGTCCTAAGCGTTGTGGTCCTTTAAACAGCTGATGTTCCAATTTACAGTTTAGTAATCACATGGTACGGTAGTCACGCTGAATGTGTCCATCACATAGTGTAAATAAAAAACTCCCTGAGGCTTTAATATGATTACTTTTAATAAAGCACAAATACATTATTTCTTAAAGAATCCATTCAACTTCATGTTAAATAACGTTACTCATTTCGCAGCCCTTTCACCAGAAACCGAAACCATAATCTGATTTAAGTATTAATAAAATAGATCTTGTGAATCGTTCCTAAACCTCACAGCGTACACCATTCATTTTTAAAGTTGGGTTATATTCAAGTACATTCTATAAAAACGTTATATTTTATGGTGTGAAACACAAATTCAGATAAGTATTGCCAGGTCAATGGAGATGTAAACAACCACATAAAAGGAAATGATCAAAAGGGACGACAAACATTTCAAAAGAAGCATTTCAAAATTATTGCTAATTTTACGAACAAAATATTCCTATTTAGAAACTGTAAATGAATCTCAAATAGACGTCTACAAAAAGATGACGGGTTATCTATATATTATAGATATAACACTGAAAATTGTTTGTGTGTGGGTTTGTGCGGTTGCTGATTGGTTGGCGGCGGCTCACGCTGTGATTGGCCTGCGGGGTGGGGTGACATCACAAACAGGGCTACGCACGCCCTCACCCTCACAGCCTCCTCACACCGCGAACCGCCAGGAACAATCCCGCCTCACTCACACACTCCACCCGCCGTGCCTCACTCCCTCCACTCGCCACGCCGCCTCACACCCTCCACCCGGACAACCGGAGACCCCTTGCCTCACACCCTCCACCCGGACAACCGCCGCCGCACACCCTCCACGCCTCACCTCACCTCCACCGTACCTCACACCCTCCACCCGTCCCGCCGCCTCACACACCCTCCACCCTCACGGGAGACCCGCTGCCTCACACCCTCCCCCCGCCCCGCCGACTCACACCCTCCACCCACTGCGAGAGTGATGTGCGGTGCAGGGGGGCGGAAAGTCATGTGAGGTGCAGGGGGGGGGGGGAGAGTGAGGTGCAGGGGGGGGGGCAGTGAGCTAACTTAACTATCATATTGTTATTTTCCTCTCCTGTCTCCTCTTTTTTACTTTAATGAAACACCTAGTCTGCATGGAGTACTGTCCCCTTTGGGTAAGACAGGCTTAGTGCCATGCTGTTTTAAGCTAACACAAGCCAGTGCTAACGTCACATGGCATTAAGCGTATGCTAATGAGATCCCTAATGGCCATTGTATTTGCATTTATTTATCTTTGTGGATACCCATTAAACTCAGGGAGACTAGCAGACGTTACCTATTTGCTAACCTCATGTTACCAGCCCAGATCTCACGGAGCTCTGTGGTTCTACCCCACACAATTCAGCATCAATGAGCGCTACCAATGAAATTGTGAAGGGGTGGGAGATAGCCTACTTTCTACCATAGGGTGATATAATAGGACTTCTTAGAAAACCCTAAAGGAGAAAATGATGTAACCCCTTTGATACCAGTGCATTGCAAAAGGAAAGCCTTCATGGGCTATTAACATACAACATAGCCCCCTTAGGCTAGGTCCCGGTGGTGACAGCGGCGTGCACGTTGCACACCAGTCACAAACTTCTATAAGGCAGGCCCCAGTGTCTTCTCGCGTGTTGGCTCACGCAGTGCGGTGGCGCGTCAGCCAGCAGGGGACACAACATGATTGTGTTCCCATGCAGCGACGCTGTCACGTAGTGCGCTGGGAGCCAAGAGCGCTCTGCTAGTAATGATTATTGAAGTGGGTATATTTAGCTCCAGTTACATTATAAATAGTAATGCTGCCTCCTCGGGGAGGGGTATTCTGAGCAGGGGTGATGGGTGGGGTGCGTAAGGAAATCAAAGCTGTTGTTTCCACACTATGGTAAGGCAGATACGTTAGGGATACAGTAGATGGAAGGTGTTAAAAGGGAATGTGTGCTGGATCATAGTGGGGAGCATTGCACCCCCACCCCCCATCACAAATGTTTACAAACTACTTTTACTTTGCAGTACCTGAAATTATGAACCAAAGTTAAAATTGCAGGTGCAGTGTTATAGGAGTGAGTGCTTTTATTGTTTTTCAGTTCTAACTTATATATGGGCAAATATTAACCCCTTAGTTACCCAGATGGCCATGTTGTCACGGGGTGAGCATAACTAGCTGGTTACTTGGGTTTCTACGGGGTGAATATATTAGGGTTCTACAATGTTAACATGACGTATTTTTACCATCTATTCTAGGTTGGATAGTCTTACCAAGTCTGTCTATATATTGGGCAATATTTACGTAGTTAAGTTAGGCCCAATGCCAGCCTGGGGCAGGTAATACAAATTAGAAATATTTTTTGGCAGCAGGCCAGTAACGCCAGGTATTGGAGATTATTTATATATATATATATATATATATATATATATATATATATATATATATATATATCTATCAGAGACACAGGTGCATGGATATACAACACCTGATGGATAAATATGTGAACAAGTCCTATATTCGAATTCCACAACGAGATGTACCTATAGATGAAAAAGATACCAATATGGTGAAGTACGTTTATGAATAAAATTATTGCGCAAGCAACAGAGGCTACTTACAATGTAGCAGAAATAACAGGCATATCAGTAAAATGCTTTCAGATCGCTGCATCAAAGGGGATGATAATCTCAGG
Organism: Ascaphus truei; assembly: GCF_040206685.1. Taxonomy (NCBI): domain Eukaryota; kingdom Metazoa; phylum Chordata; class Amphibia; order Anura; family Ascaphidae; genus Ascaphus; species Ascaphus truei. The sequence continues at coordinate 10,943,579 of NC_134493.1, forward strand.
AACCGCTCACTCTGTCTGTGTGCTTGGACGCGGAAGCGTCACTGCTCAGCTGTAATCAGCAGTTGCACGGGTCCTCTGATGGTGATGTCACTGCCCTAAACGGGGATACCGCTGGCTCCGTTCACTCTGTGAGATTAGCCACAGGGCTTAATTCTGAGATTGATATAACAGTCCCAATAGCCTTTAAATAAGGCTTTGCAGCAAATAGAAAGACAGTTAAAAGTACTGAATACAACAGAAAATAGGGAGATCTACTAAGAGATCCTCACGTCTAAACTCAGACGAAACGAGTAGAGTGAGGAATATTTTATTGTTAACATTGATTTGCATAGTGTACATGATGCACAGATTATATGCATCATGTATACACTGTAAAATTCAATGTTTTGATTGCCGATTGGGAGAATGACATTTGTTAGATATTGATTGGTAGATGAGAATTATTCTGATGTTTTTCCTCCTTGGCATAGTGTTAACACACACCTGAATGCTCCAGACCAGCAAACTGCTAAAACTTCGGCTTTTATAGAGGTGGTCACACTTGCTGATGATCAATTAATCAAGGCCATTTGATTAGCAGCACCTGTCTGCTACTTAGCATCTTAATTCCTATGGAAGCAGTAAGGGTGTGCTTAGTTTTTCACGCATCGCTTCTCCATTTTGGCTTTATTTTTGTTAAATAAATCATGCCACGGTGTAATATGTCATGTGTTGTTGTTCATTTGAGGTTGTATTTACCTAATTTTAACACCTGCTAAGGAACAGATGATTGTTATTATGTCCCAATATGTAAAACCATGGAATTCAAAGAGGGTGTACTTTCTTTTTCACATGACTGTATATATTGGCATTAATTACTATTGTCGTGGTAATAAGACTGTATTGGTGCGCATATCTACTTACTGTAGTAAACAGGTTGATAAATAAACTTGGCATTAAACACTGATAGTCGTTTTTTTCTATTTATTGACTATTAGTGATTCTAAGTGTATAATACTAAAACAAGGAAAAAGTTATTGGAGAAAAAAAGTCAATAAAAATACCACTTGTGGCGCATTTCCTTGTCCCAGGCAGTTCTGCAAATCTGTCTTTTCACATTATCGTTTAGCAAACAGTGCTTCCCCTACAGCCAGGGATTCTGGGTAATGACATGCAAATTTCATTTTAAAGTAGCAATCCATGCAATACCCTAAATATGTGGTTTTAAATAAATCAGTTCTGTAGTATTAGATAATACTTACATATTTTAATACAACTCTTGAGGCCTTTTTAATGAGTTTAATATACAGAGTATCCTTTGATTTTTATAGCAGGTTTATTAGCCACATCAACACACATTCCCAGATAGCTCAAACTCCTACATCCACAGTTTTAGTGTTAGGACCTGCATTTTTGGATTACCTTGACGTTGGTATGCAGGCGTAAAAGAGTTTAACTAAAAAACCAAGTCATTACTATTATTATTCAAGTATTTAAACTTTATACTCATTACCATATATGTTTTGTATTGTATTGTATGTCTTTATTTATATAGTGCCATTAATGTACATAGCGCTTCACAGTAGTAATACATGTGGTAATCAAATAATTAACAGATAATATAAATAACAGGTCATGGGAATAAGTGCTTCAGACATAAAAGTAACATTAAGGAAGAGGAGTCCCTGCCCCGAGGAGCTTACAGTCTAATTGTTAGGTAGGGAGAACGTACAGAGACAGTAGGAGGGAGTTCTGGTAAGGGCGTCTGCAGGGGGCCAAGCTTTATGTATCATGTGTTCAGAATGTTCACAGTGCTATTCATATGCTTCTTTAACCAAGTGTGTCTTAAGGTGGGTCTTAAAGGTGGATAGAGAGGGTGCTAGTCGGGTACTGAGGGGAAGGGCATTCCAGAGGTGTGGGGCAGTCAGTGAAAAAGGTTTAAGGCGGGAGAGGGCTTTAGATACAAAGGGGGTAGAAAGAAGACTTCCTTGAGAAGAACGCAAGAGTCTGGATGGTGCATAGCGAGAAATTAGGGATGAGATGTAAGGAGGGGCAGAAGAGTGTAAAGCTTTAAAAGTGAGGAGAAGAATGGAGTGTGAGATGCGGGATTTGATCGGAAGCCAGGAGAGGGATTTCAGGAGGGGAGATGCGTAGACAGATCTAGGAAAGAGTAGAATGATTCTCTTTGTCAATTTGATGTAGCATTGGGCACCCCTGTCTTCTGTTGTACGTATACATTTGCCACGCTCAGTAGCACTCATTTTGGCATAAATATATATTCATGATGTGGTGGATGTAGGAGTTTGAGCTATCTGGGAATGTGTGTGTTAATCAATTTCTGACTGGTAACAGTCTACGGATGTTAGGTGGTACCTCCCCCCAGAGCTCGACCCTCCCCACCTTTTTAATTTGGGAGGTTCTGGCAACTCGCTGAAATGGACAGGACTCACTGCAGTTGCTTCCCCTCATACAGAGGTAACAGGAAGGGTTCACAGTTTTAGTGTTAGGACCTGCATTTTTGGTTTACCTTGACGTTGGTATGCAGGCTTACGACGCTTTGGCCAAAGGGTTTAACTAAAAAAACAAGTAATTACTATTATTATTCAAGTATTTAAACTTTATACTCATTTCCATATATGTTTTGTCAATTTGATGTAGCATTGGGCACCCGTGTCTTCTATTAGCCACATCCCTAGCAGTGCAAGATCTTTGCAACACTTTCCGGTTAGTGATAATTTGTTGCCAATATTCCTAGCGGTTTGAGTTGCAAACTGTAACAATAGATAATGTTAGCTTAGTGATATAAGGATACATTGTATCTGCTGAGTGAAGGATTGATTGAAACTGAAAAGCAGCCATTTAGTGAACCATGGGAAGCAGGAACTTTGCTGATTGATTACAGGAGAACGAATTGATCGGCAGCCTAAGTAATTCGTTTTCAATAAAGGTAATCAAATGCTGCAAATAGTAAAACAAAATAATATATATTTTAAGTGCAGCTTGGATTGCCGCTTTAATATGGACTCCTATAAAAAGGTTAAAACATGGACAGATTGCAAAACTGGGAAGAGAAGACAGATATTATCGCTTTTTCAGGAAATTGCCAGCCAAATCCACTTAAGAACCTCTAAACCATCAAACCTTTCATACAGACTGCTACAGAGACACATCATTTGACCGCAGACAAACATAATTTGATATGGAAGATTAAAATGCACCCCAAACACAAAACACTGAGAGATAGGAAGCAGAAATGCTGAAAAGAAACCGGGAAACTGGGAGCTGTCTCCTCAGGAAAGCACAGGCAGGTCAGAGATTGGGATGCACACTAATTGCAATCTTACTGTGTGTTTGTGCATTCTTTCTCCATTCTTAATATCAGGCTTTTCTTAAGGAGGAGAATCTAAGGCTCTTACTCTAATAACCCCCGATGCGGCAAATCGCAATGACTTAACCGTGATTTTCGCTACACGTTTTATTGAATAAGCCCCTAATGGGTAAATTCTATATACTCCGAAGAGGCCATTTCTGACATTTTCATGCAAAAAATTCCCATTGACTTCAATGGGGATATGAGGCCAGAAACAGCTCTATAGGAGGGTATAGAATGTACCCACAGCAGAGGCTGAATCTTTCTCGGTATTTCCTCTTTGCTGACATAGGACCATGCGAAAAAGTACAGTATATTTGTCAGTGAATAACATCAGGTATTATAATGTAAAAGTATGTTACACTATAAGCAAGTAAAGACAAAGTAAGAGACAAAACGCCCCCACTTACAGTGCGCATCAAATACCAATACCACTGACAGAGCGCATCAAGTACCAACACCACTTACAGTGCGCATCAAATACCAATACCACTTACAGTGCGCATCAAATACCAATACCACTTACAATGCGCATCAAATACCAATACCACTTACAATGCGCATCAAGTACCAATACCACTTACAATGCGCATCAAATACAAATACCACTTACAGTGCGCATCAAGTACCAATACCACTTACAGTGCACATCAAGAACCAATACCACTTACAGTGCGCATCAAGTACCAATACCACTTACAGTGCTCATCAAATACCAATACCACTTACAATGCGCATCAAATACCAATACCACTTACAATGCGCATCAAGTACCAATACCACTTACAGTGCACATCAAGAACCAATACCACTTACAGTGGGCATCAAGTACCAATACCACTTACAGTGCGCATCAAATACAAATACCACCTACAGTGCGCATCAAATACCAATACCACTTACAGTGCACATCAAGAACCAATACCACTTACAGTGCGCATCAAATACCAATACCACTTACAATGCGCATCAAGTACCAATACCACTTACAGTGCGCATCAAATACCAATACCACTTACAATGCGCATCAAGTACCAATACCACTTACAGTGCACATCAAGAACCAATACCACTTACAGTGCGCATCAAATACAAATACCACTTACAGTGCGCATCAAGTACCAATACCACTTACAGTGCGCATCAAATACCAATACCACTTACAGTGCGCATCAAGTACCAATACCACTTACAGTGCGCATCAAATACCAATACCACTTACAGTGCACATCAAATACCAATACCACTTACAGTGCACATCAAGTACCAATAACCACTTACAGTGCGCATCAAGTACCAATACCACTTACAGTGCGCATCAAGTACCAATACCACTTACAGTGCACATCTAGTACCAATACCACTTACAGTGCGCATCAAGTACCAATACCGCTTACAGTGCGCATCAAATACCACTTACAGTGCGCATCAAGTACCAATACCACTTACAGTGCGCATCAAATACCAGTTACAGTGCGCATCAAATACCACTTACAGTGCACAGCAAGTACCAATACCACTTACAGTGCGCATCAAATACAAATACCACTTACAGTGCGCAACAAGTACCAATACCACTTACAGTGCACAGCAAGTACCAATACCACTTACAGTGCGCATCAAATACAAATACCACTAACAGTGCGCATCAAATACAAATACCACTTACAGTGCGCATCAAGTACCAATACCACTTACAGTGCACATCAAGTACAAATACCACTTACAGTGCGCATCAAGTACCAATACCACTTACAGTGCGCATCAAATACCAATACCACTTACAGTGCGCATAAAATACCAATACCACTTACAGTGCGCATCAAGTACCAATACCACTTACAGTGCGCATCAAGTACCAATACCACTTACAGTGCGCATCAAGTACCAATACCACTTACAGTGCGCATCAAGTACCAATACCACTTACAGTGCGCATCAAATACCAAAACCACTTACAGTGCGCATCAAATACCAATACCACTTACAGTGCGCATCAAGTACCAATACCACTTACAGTGCGCATCAAGTACCACTTACAGTGCGCATCAAGTACCAATACCACTTACAGTGCGCATCAAGTACCAATACCACTTACAGTGCGCATCAAATACCAAAACCACTTAAAGTGCGCATCAAATACCAATACCACTTACAGTGCGCATCAAGTACCAATACCACTTACAGTGCGCATCAAGTACCACTTACAGTGCGCATCAAGTACCAATACCACTTACAGTGCGCATCAAGTACCAATACCACTTACAGTGCGCATCAAGTACCAATACCACTTACAGTGCGCATCAAGTACCACTTACAGTGCGCATCAAGTACCAATACCACTTACAGTGCGCATCAAGTACCACTTACAGTGCGCATCAAGTACCAATACCACTTACAGTGCGCATCAAATACCAATACCACTTACAGTGCACATCAAATACCAATACCACTTACAGTGTGCATCAAGTACCACTTACAGTGCGCATCAAGTACCAATACCACTTACAGTGCGCATCAAATACCAATACCACTTACAGTGCGCATCAAATACCAATACCACTTACAGTGCGCATCAAGTACCAATACCACTTACAGTGCGCATCAAATACAAATACCACTTACAGTGCGCATCAAATACAAATACCACTTACAGTGCGCATCAAATACCACTTACAGTGCGCATCAAGTACCAATACCACTTACAGTGCGCATCAAATACAAATACCATTTACAGTGTGCATCAAATACCACTTACAGTGCGCATCAAGTACCAATACCACTTACAGTGCACATCAAGTACCAATACCACTTACAGTGCGCATCAAATACCAATACCACTTACAGTGCGCATCAAGTACCAATACCACTTACAGTGCGCATCAAGTACCACTTACAGTGCGCATCAAGTACCAATACCACTTACAGTGCGCATCAAATACCAATACCACTTACAGTGCACATCAAATACCAATACCACTTACAGTGTGCATCAAGTACCACTTACAGTGCGCATCAAGTACCAATACCACTTACAGTGCGCATCAAATACCAATACAACTTACAGTGCACATCAAATACCAATACCACTTACAGTGCGCATCAAATACAAATACCACTTACAGTGCGCATCAAATACAAATACCACTTACAGTGCGCATCAAATACCAATACCACTTACAGTGCGCATCAAATACCAATACCACATACAGTGCGCATCAAAAACCAATACCACTTACAGTGCGCATCAAGTACCACTTACAGTGCGCATCAAGTACCAATACCACTTACACTGCGCATCAAATACCAATACAACTTACAGTGCGCATCAAATACCAATACCACTTACAGTGCGCATCAAATACCAATACCACTTACACTGCGCATCAAATACCAATACAACTTACAGTGCGCATCAAATACCAATACCACTTACAGTGCGCATCAAACACCACTTACACTGCGCATCAAATACCAATACCACTTACAGTGCACATCAAATACCACTTACACTGCGCATCAAATACCAATACCACTTACAGTAAGCATCAAATACCACTTACAGTGCACATCAAATACCACTTACAGTGCGCATCAAGTACCAATACCACTTACAGTGCGCATCAAGTACCAATACCACTTACAGTGCGCATCAAGTACCAATACCACTTACAGTGCGCATCAAGTACCAATACCACTTACAGTGCACATCTAGTACCAATACCACTTACAGTGCGCATCAAGTACCAATACCACTTACAGTGCGCATCAAATACCAATACCACTTACAGTGCGCGTCAAGTACCAATACCACTTACAGTGCACATCTAGTACCAATACCACTTACAATGCGCATCTAGTACCAATACCACTTACAGTGCGCATCAAGTACCAATACCACTTACAATGCGCATCTAGTACCAATACCACTTACAGTGCGCATCAAGTACCAATACCACTTACAGTGCGCATCAAGTACCAATACCACTTACAGTGCACATCTAGTACCAATACCACTTACAGTGCGCATCAAGTACCAATACCACTTACAGTGCGCATCAAATACCAATACCACTTACAGTGCGCATCAAGTACCAATACCACTTACAGTGCGCATCAAATATCAATACCACTTACAGTGCACATCTAGTACCAATACCACTTACAGTGCGCATCAAGTACCAATACCAGTTACAGTGCGCATCAAATATCAATACCACTTACAGTGCGCATCAAGTACCAATACCACTTACAGTGCACAGCAAGTACCAATACCACTTACAGTGCACATCAAATACAAATACCACTTACAGTGCACATCAAATACAAATACCACTTACAGTGCGCATCAAATACCACTTACAGTGCGCATCAAGTACCAATACCACTTACAGTGCACATCAAGTACCAATACAACTTACAGTGCACATCAAGTACCAATACCACTTACAGTGCGCATCAAATACCACTTACAGTGCGCATCAAATACAAATACCACTTACAGTGCGCATCAAATATCAATACCACTTACAGTGCACATCAAGTACCAATACCATTTACAGTGCGCATCAAGTACCAATACCACTTACAGAGCGCATGAAGTACCAATACCACTTACAGTGCGCATCAAATACCAATACCACTTACAGTGCGCATCAAGTACCAATACCACTTACAGTGCGCATCAAATACCAATACCACTTACAGTGCACATCTAGTACCAATACCACTTACAGTGCGCATCAAGTACCAATACCACTTACAGTGCACATCTAGTACCAATACCACTTACAGTGCGCATCAAATACCAATACCACTTACTGTGCGCATCAAGTACCAATACCACTTACAGTGCACATCAAATACCAATACCACTTTACAGTGCACATCAAGTACCAATACCACTTACAGTGCGCATCAAATACCAATACCACTTACAGTGCGCATCAAGTACCAATACCACTTACAGTGCGCATCAAGTACCAATACCACTTACAGTGCACATCTAGTACCAATACCGCTTACAGTGCGCATCAAGTACAAATACCACTTACAGTGCGCATCAAGTACCAATACCACTTACAGTGCTCATCAAATACCAATACCACTTACAGTGCGCATCAAGTACCAATACCACTTACAGTGCGCATCAAATACCAATACCACTTACAGTGCGCATCAAGTACCAATACCACTTACAGTGCGCAACAAGTACCAATAACACTTACAGTGCACATCTAGTACCAATACCACTTACAGTGCGCATCAAATACCAATACCACTTACAGTGCGCATCAAGTACCAATACCACTTAAAGTGCGCATCAAATACCAATACCAATACCAGTTACAGTGCGCATCAAATACCAATACCACTTACAGTGCGCATCAAGTACCAATACCACTTACAGTGAGCATCAAATACCAATACCAATACCAGTTACAGTGCGCATCAAATACCAATACTACTTACAGTGCACATCTAGTATCAATACCACTTACAGTGCGCAACAAATACCAATAACACTTACAGTGCACATCTAGTACCAATACCACTTACAGTGCGCATCAAATACCAATACCACTTACAGTGCGCATCAAATACCAATACCACTTACAGTGCGCATCAAATACCAATACCACTTACAGTGCGCATCAAGTACCAATACCACTTACAGTGCGCAACAAGTACCAATAACACTTACAGTGCACATCTAGTACCAATACCACTTACAGTGCGCATCAAATACCAATACCACTTACAGTGTGCATCAACTACCAATACCACTTACAGTGCGCATCAAATACAAATACCACTTACAGTGCACATCAAGTACCAATACCACTTACAGTGCGCATCAAATACCAATACCAGTTACAGTGCGCATCAAATACCACTTACAGTGCGCATCAAATACAAATACCACTTACAGTGCACATCTAGTACAAATACCACTTACAGTGCGCATCAAGTACCAATACCACTTACAGTGCACATCAAATACCAATACCACTTACAGTGCACATCAAATACCAATACCACTTACAGTGCGCATCAAGTACCAATACCACTTACAGTGCACATCTAGTACAAATACCACTTACAGTGCGCTTCAAGTACCAATACCACTTACAGTGCGCATCAAGTACCAATACCACTTACAGTGCGCATTAAATACCAATACCACTTACAGTGCACATCAAATACCAATACCACTTACAGTGCGCATCAAATATAAATACCACTTACAGTGCGCATCAAATACCAATACCACTTACAGTGCGCATCAAATACCAATACCACTTACAGTGCGCATCAAATATAAATACCACTACAGTGCGCATCAAATACCAATACCACTTACAGTGCGCATCAAGTACCAATACCACTTACAGTGCACATCAAATACCAATACCACTTACAGTGCACATCAAATACCAATACCACTTACAGTGCGCATCAAGTACCAATACCACTTACAGTGCACATCTAGTACAAATACCACTTACAGTGCGCATCAAGTACCAATACCACTTACAGTGCGCATCAAGTACCAATACCACTTACAGTGCGCATTAAATACCAATACCACTTACAGTGCGCATCAAGTACCAATACCACTTACAGTGCGCATCAAATACCAATACCACTTACAGTGCGCATCAAGTACCAATACCACTTACAGTGCACATCAAATACCAATACCACTTACAGTGCGCATCAAATACCAATACCACTTACAGTGTGCATCAAGTACCAATACCACTTACAGTGCACATCAAATACCAATACCACTTACAGTGCGCATCAAATATAAATACCACTTACAGTGCGCATCAAATACCAATACCACTTACAGTGCGCATCAAATATAAATACCACTACAGTGCGCATCAAATACCAATACCACTTACAGTGCGCATCAAATATAAATACCACTTACAGTGCGCATCAAATACCAATACCACTTACAGTGCACAGCAAGTACCAATACCACTTACAGTGCGCATCAAATACCAATACCACTTACAGTGCGCATCAAATACAAATACCACTTACAGCGCGCATCAAATACAAATACTACTTACAGTGCGCATCAAGTACCAATACCACTTACAGTGCGCATCAAGTACCAATACCACTTACAGTGCACATCAAATACCAATACCACTTACAGTGCGCATCAAATATAAATACCACTTACAGTGAGCATCAAGTACCAATACCACTTACAGTGCGCATCAAGTACCACTTACAGTGCACATCAAATACCAATACCACTTACAGTGCGCATCAAAAACCAATACCACTTACAGTGCACATCAAGTACCAATACCACTTACAGTGCGCATCAAGTACCAATACCACTTACAGTGCACATCTAGTACCAATACCACTTACAGTGCACATCTAGTACCAATACCACTTACAGTGCGCATCAAGTACCAATACCACTTACAGTGCACATCTAGTACCAATACCACTTACAGTGTGCATCAAATACCAATACCACTTACTGTGCGCATCAAGTACCAATACCACTTACAGTGCACATCAAATACCAATACCACTTACAGTGCACATCAAGTACCAATACCACTTACAGTGCGCATCAAATACCAATACCACTTACAGTGCGCATCAAGTACCAATACCACTTACAGTGCGCATCAAGTACCAATACCACTTACAGTGCACATCTAGTACCAATACCGCTTACAGTGCGCATCAAGTACAAATACCACTTACAGTGCGCATCAAGTACCAATACCACTTACAGTGCTCATCAAATACCAATACCACTTACAGTGCGCATCAAGTACCAATACCACTTACAGTGCGCATCAAATACCAATACCACTTAAAGTGCGCATCAAGTACCAATACCACTTACAGTGCGCAACAAGTACCAATAACACTTACAGTGCGCATCAAATACCAATACCACTTACAGTGCGCATCAAGTACCAATACCACTTACAGTGCGCATCAAATACCAATACCAATACCAGTTACAGTGCGCATCAAATACCAATACCACTTACAGTGCGCATCAAATACCAATACCAATACCAGTTACAGTGCGCATCAAATACCAATACTACTTACAGTGCACATCTAGGGGCCTATGCAGAGAGCAGCGCTATTTCGAAATTCGCCATTTTTTGGAGAAAATCGCGCAGAAAACCGCAGAAAATGGCGATTTCTGAAAAACGCGCCAATTTTTCTTTTCTATTTGTAAAACTCGCCTCGCGGCTGGCGAGAACCTCAATCTCGCCAGTTTTAAAAACATCCTAATGCAGAGAGGCGCGAACGGCATCTAGCGGCTGTTCGCGCCAATAAAATGGCGCGATTGTCTCCTTTTTGCCTCGCCAGAAAAAATTGGCAAGAAGCTGCCGCTCGCGGCCATTGCAAAGGGAAAAAAAAAGGCGCGAATTTGTTTTTACACGTTTCTGAAGCGCGCATCTCGCCAATTTAAACTCGCCACACGCATCCATGTTAAACATAGCAGAATTCGCACTTTTCTGCATATGGAGAATAAAACTCTCCAAAAAAGCTACTTTTTAATAAATTCGCCATTTTTAAAATTCGCTGCTCTCTGCATAGGCCCCCTAGTATCAATACCACTTACAGTGCGCAACAAGTACCAATAACACTTACAGTGCACATCTAGTACCAATACCACTTACAGTGCGCATCAAATACCAATACCACTTACAGTGCGCATCAAATACCAATACCACTTACAGTGCGCATCAAATACCAATACCACTTACAGTGCGCATCAAGTACCAATACCACTTACAGTGCGCAACAATTACCAATAACACTTACAGTGCACATCTAGTACCAATACCACTTACAGTGCGCATCAAATACCAATACCACTTACAGTGTGCATCAACTACCAATACCACTTACAGTGCGCATCAAATACAAATACCACTTACAGTGCGCATCAAGTACCAATACCACTTACAGTGCGCATCAAATACCAATACCAGTTACAGTGCGCATCAAATACCACTTACAGTGCGCATCAAGTACCAATACCACTTACAGTGCACATCAAGTACCAATACCACTTACAGTGCGCATCAAGTACCAATACCACTTACAGTGCACATCTAGTACAAATACCACTTACAGTGCGCATCAAGTACCAATACCACTTACAGTGCGCATCAAGTACCAATACCACTTACAGTGCGCATCAAATATCAATACCACTTACAGTGCGCATCAAGTACCAATACCACTTACAGTGCGCATCAAATACCAATACCACTTACAGTGCGCATCAAGTACCAATACCACTTACAGTGCACATCAAATACCAATACCACTTACAGTGCGCATCAAATACCAATACCACTTACAGTGTGCATCAAGTACCAATACCACTTACAGTGCGCATCAAGTACCAATACCACTTACAGTGCACATCTAGTACCAATACCACTTACAGTGCGCATCAAGTACCAATACCACTTACAGTGCGCATCACGTACCAATACCATTTACAGTGCACAGCAAGTACCAATACCACTTACAGTGCGCATCAAATACCAATACCACTTACAGTGCGCATCAAGTACCAATACCACTTACAGTGCGCATCAAGTACCAATACCACTTACAGTGCACATCTAGTACCAATACCGCTTACAGTGCGCATCAAGTACAAATACCACTTACAGTGCGCATCAAGTACCAATACCACTTACAGTGCTCATCAAATACCAATACCACTTACAGTGCGCATCAAGTACCAATACCACTTACAGTGCGCATCAAATACCAATACCACTTACAGTGCGCATCAAGTACCAATACCACTTACAGTGCGCAACAAGTACCAATAACACTTACAGTGCGCATCAAATACCAATACCACTTACAGTGCGCATCAAGTACCAATACCAGTTACAGTGCGCATCAAATACCAATACCACTTACAGTGCGCATCAAATACCAATACCAATACCAGTTACAGTGCGCATCAAATACCAATACTACTTACAGTGCACATCTAGGGGCCTATGCAGAGAGCAGCGCTATTTCGAAATTCGCCATTTTTTGGAGAAAATCGCACAGAAAACAGCAGAAAATGGCGATTTCCGAAAAACGCGCCAATTTTTCTTTTCTATTTGTAAAACTCGCCTCGCGGCTGGCGAGAACCTCAATCTCGCCAGTTTTAAAAACATCCTAATGCAGAGAGGCGCGAACGGCATCTAGCGGCTGTTCGCGCCAATAAAATGGCGCGATTGTCTCCTTTTTGCCTCGCCAGAAAAAATTGGCAAGAAGCTGCCGCTCGCGGCCATTGCAAAGGGAAAAAAAAAGGCGCGAATTTGTTTTTACACGTTTCTGAAGCGCGCATCTCGCCAATTTAAACTCGCCACACGCATCCATGTTAAACATAGCAGAATTCGCACTTTTCTGCATATGGAGAATAAAACTCTCCAAAAAAGCTACTTTTTAATAAATTCGCCATTTTTAAAATTCGCTGCTCTCTGCATAGGCCCCCTAGTATCAATACCACTTACAGTGCGCAACAAGTACCAATAACACTTACAGTGCACATCTAGTACCAATACCACTTACAGTGCGCATCAAATACCAATACCACTTACAGTGCGCATCAAATACCAATACCACTTACAGTGCGCATCAAATACCAATACCACTTACAGTGCGCATCAAGTACCAATACCACTTACAGTGCGCAACAATTACCAATAACACTTACAGTGCACATCTAGTACCAATACCACTTACAGTGCGCATCAAATACCAATACCACTTACAGTGTGCATCAACTACCAATACCACTTACAGTGCGCATCAAATACAAATACCACTTACAGTGCGCATCAAGTACCAATACCACTTACAGTGCGCATCAAATACCAATACCAGTTACAGTGCGCATCAAATACCACTTACAGTGCGCATCAAGTACCAATACCACTTACAGTGCGCATCAAATACCAATACCACTTACAGTGCACATCTAGTACAAATACCACTTACAGTGCGCATCAAGTACCAATACCACTTACAGTGCACATCAAATACCAATACCACTTACAGTGCACATCAAATACCAATACCACTTACAGTGCGCATCAAGTACCAATACCACTTACAGTGCACATCTAGTACAAATACCACTTACAGTGCGCATCAAGTACCAATACCACTTACAGTGCGCATCAAGTACCAATACCACTTACAGTGCGCATCAAATACCAATACCACTTACAGTGCGCATCAAGTACCAATACCACTTACAGTGCGCATCAAATACCAATACCACTTACAGTGCGCATCAAGTACCAATACCACTTACAGTGCACATCAAATACCAATACCACTTACAGTGCGCATCAAATACCAATACCACTTACAGTGTGCATCAAGTACCAATACCACTTACAGTGCGCATCAAGTACCAATACCACTTACAGTGCACATCTACACTGGCGACACACTTTATTCGAGCTCGGCTAGTCCCACGAATTCGGGTATACCCGGGTGTATTGAGGTTTGTGACGGTTTTCTCCCCGAGTGCATTGGGTTATTTTCCAGGCAGGGATTGAAGCATTTTATTCCCGCTGGCTGCAATACTGCACAGTATATATATATATACTGCATTACAATTCATGAATTTATGCCATCTGGTAGACACGCGAAGCATTGCAGCCTATTAAATCCTAATCATTATCATTTAACAGATCAGCCGCCCGTCTGCCAGGCATGAACCCAGGCTGGGAAGGCAAACGCAACGGGGCTTGTCTGAGGTGAGGAGCGGCGCATTCCAGGTATCTGCCAGGTACATACTGGGTATTTGCTCGAATAAAGTGTGTCGGTGCAGTAGTACCAATACCACTTACAGTGCGCATCAAGTACCAAAACCACTTACAGTGCGCATCACGTACCAATACCATTTACAGTGCACAGCAAGTACCAATACCACTTACAGTGCGCATCAAATACCAATACCACTTACAGTGCACATCAAGTACCAATACCACTTACAGTGCACAGCAAGTACCAATACCACTTACAGTGCGCATCAAATACCAATACCACTTACAGTGCGCATCAAATACAAATACCACTTACAGCGCGCATCAAATACAAATACTACTTACAGTGCGCATCAAGTACCAATACCACTTACAGTGCGCATCAAGTACCAATACCACTTACAGTGCACATCAATACCAATACCACTTACAGTGCGCTTCAAATAAAAATACCACTTACAGTGCGCATCAAATACCAATACCACTTACAGTGCGCATCAAATATAAATACCACTACAGTGCGCATCAAATACCAATACCACTTACAGTGCACAGCAAGTACCAATACCACTTACAGTGCGCATCAAATGCCAATACCACTTACAGTGCGCATCAAATACAAATACCACTTACAGCGCACATCAAATACAAATACTACTTACAGTGCGCATCAAGTACCAATACCACTTACAGTGCACATCAAGTACCAATACAACTTACAGTGCGCATCAAATATAAATACCACTTACAGTGAGCATCAAGTACCAATACCACTTACAGTGCGCATCAAGTACCACTTACAGTGCACATCAAATACCAATACCACTTACAGTGCGCATCAAAAACCAATACCACTTACAGTGCGCATCAAGTACCAATAACACTTACAGTGCACATCAAGTACCAATACCACTTACAGTGCGCATCAAATACAAATACCACTTACAGTGCGCATCAAGTACCAATACCACTTACAGTGCGCATCAAATACCAATACCACTTACAGTGCGCATCAAGTACCAATACCACTTACAGTGCACAGCAAGTACCAATACCACTTACAGTGCGCATCAAATACAAATACCACTTACAGTGCGCATCAAATACAAATACCACTTACAGTGCGCATCAAATACAAATACCACTTACAGTGCGCATCAAATACAAATACCACTTACAGTGCGCATCAAATACCAATACCACTTACAGTGCGCATCAAATACAAATACCACTTACAGTGCGCATCAAATACAAATACCACTTACAGTGCGCATCAAATACAAATACGACTTACAGTGTGCATCAAATACAAATACTACTTACAGTGCGCATCAAGTACAAATACCACTTACAGTGCGCATCAAATAAAAATACCACTTACAGTGCGCATCAAATACAAATACCACTTACAGTGCGCATCAAATAAAAATTCCACTTACAGTGTGCATCAAATACAAATACCACTTACAGTGCGCTTCAAATACAAATACCACTTACAGTGCGCATCAAATAAAAATACCACTTACAGTGCGCATCAAATACAAATACCACTTACAGTGCGCATCAAATACAAATACCACTTACAGTGCGCATCAAATACAAATACCATTTACAGTGCGCATCAAATTCCAATACCACTTACAGTGCGCATCGAATACAAATACCACTTACAGTGCGCATCAAATACAAATACCATTTACAGTGCGCATCAAATACCAATACCACTTACAGTGTGCATCAAATACCACTTACAATGCGCATCAAATACAAATACCACTTACAGTGCGCATCAAATACCAATACCACTTACAGTGCGCATCAAATACAAATACCACTTACAGTGCGCATCAAATACCAATACCATTTACAGTGCGCATCAAATACCAATACAACTTACAGTGCGCATCAAGTACAAATACCACTTACAGTGTGCATCAAATACCAATAACACTTACAGTGTGCATCAAATACCAATTACAGTGCGCATCAAATACAAATACCACTTACAGTGCACATCAAGAACAAATACCACTTACAGTGCGCATCAAATACAAATACCACTTACAGTGCGCATCAAATACAAATACCACTTACAGTGCGCATCAAGTACAAATACCACTTACAGTGCACATCAAGAACAAATACCACTTACAGTGTGCATCAAATACAAATACCACTTACAGTGCGCATCAAATACCACTTACAGTGCGCATCAAATACAAATACCACTTACAGTGCGCATCAAATACCAATTACAGTGCGCATCAAATACAAATACCACTTACAGTGCACATCAAGAACAAATACCACTTACAGTGCGCATCAAATACAAATACCACTTACAGTGCGCATCAAATACAAATACCACTTACAGTGCGCATCAAGTACAAATACCACTTACAGTGCACATCAAGAACAAATACCACTTACAGTGTGCATCAAATACAAATACCACTTGCAGTGCGCATCAAATACAAATACCACTTACAGTGCGCATCAAGTACAAATACCACTTACAGTGCGCATCAAATACAAATACCACTTGCAGTGCGCATCAAATACAAATACCACTTACAGTGCGCATCGAATACAAATACCACTTACAGTGCGCATCAAATACAAATACCACTTACAGTGCGCATCAAATACCACTTACAGTGTGCATCAAATACAAATACCACTTACAGTGCGCATCAAATACCACTTACAGTGTGCATCGAATACAAATACCACTTACAGTGCGCATCAAATACAAATACCATTTACAGTGCGCATCAAATACCAATACCACTTACAGTGCGCATCAAATACCACTTACAATGCGCATCAAATACAAATACCACTTACAGTGCGCATCAAATACCAATACCACTTACAGTGCGCATCAAATACAAATACCACTTACAGTGCGCATCAAATACCAATACCATTTACAGTGCGCATCAAATACCAATACAACTTACAGTGCGCATCAAGTACAAATACCACTTACAGTGTGCATCAAATACCAATAACACTTACAGTGTGCATCAAATACCAATTACAGTGCGCATCAAATACAATTACCACTTACAGTGCACATCAAGAACAAATACCACTTACAGTGCGCATGAAATACAAATACCACTTACAGTGCGCATCAAAAACAAATACCACTTACAGTGCGCATCAAGTACAAATACCACTTACAGTGCACATCAAGAACAAATACCACTTACAGTGTGCATCAAATACAAATACCACTTACAGTGCGCATCAAATGCCACTTACAGTGCGCATCAAATACAAATACCACTTACAGTGCGCATCAAATACCAATTACAGTGCGCATCAAATACAAATACCACTTACAGTGCACATCAAGAACAAATACCACTTACAGTGCGCATCAAATACAAATACCACTTACAGTGCGCATCAAATACAAATACCACTTACAGTGCGCATCAAATACAAATACCACTTACAGTGCGCATCGAATACAAATACCACTTACAGTGCGCATCAAGTACAAATACCACTTACAGTGCGCATCAAATACAAATACCACTTGCAGTGCGCATCAAATACAAATACCACTTACAGTGCGCATCGAATACAAATACCACTTACAGTGCGCATCAAATACAAATACCACTTACAGTGCGCATCAAATACCACTTACAGTGTGCATCAAATACAAATACCACTTACAGTGCGCATCAAATACCACTTACAGTGTGCATCGAATACAAATACCACTTACAGTGCGCATAAAATACAAATACCACTTACAGTGTGCATCAAATACAAATACCACTTACAGTGCGCATCAAATACAAATACCAATTACAGTGCACATCAAGTACCAATACCACTTACAGTGCGCATCAAATACAAATACCAATTACAGTGCACATCAAGTACCAATACCACTTACAGTGCACATCAAGTACCAATACCACTTACAGTGCGCATCAAATACCAATATCACTTACAGTGCGCATCAAGTACCAATACCACTTACAGTGCGCATCAAATAGAAATACCACTTACAGTGCGCATCAAATACAAATACCATTTACAGTGCGCATCAAATACCAATACCACTTACAGTGCGCATCAAATACCACTTACAGTGCGCATCAAATACAAATACCACTTACAGTGCGCATCAAATACCAATACCACTTACAGTGCGCATCAAATACCAATTACAGTGCGCATCAAATACAAATACCACTTACAGTGCGCATCAAATACCAATTACAGTGCGCATCAAATACAAATACCACTTACAGTGCGCATCAAGTACAAATACCACTTACAGTGCGCATCAAATACCAATTACAGTGCGCATCAAATACAAATACCACTTACAGTGCACATCAAGAACAAATACCACTTACAGTGTGCATCAAATACAAATACCACTTGCAGTGCGCATCAAATACAAATACCACTTACAGTGCGCATCAAATACCAATTACAGTGCGCATCAAATACAAATACCACTTACAGTGCACATCAAGTACAAATACCACTTACAGTGCGCATCAAATACCAATTACAGTGCGCATCAAATACAAATACCACTTACAGTGCACATCAAGTACAAATACCACTTACAGTGCGCATCAAATACAAATACCACTTACAGTGCGCATCAAATACAAATACCACTTACAGTGCGCATCAAGTACCAATACCACTTACAGTGCGCATCAAATACAAATACCACTTACAGTGCGCATCAAATACAAATACCTCTTACAGTGCGCATCAAGTACAAATACCACTTACAGTGCACATCAAGAACAAATACCACTTACAGTGTGCATCAAATACAAATACCACTTGCAGTGCGCATCAAATACAAATACCACTTACAGTGCACATCAAGAACAAATACCACTTACAGTGCACATCAAGTACAAATACCACTTACAGTGCGCATCAAATACCAATTACAGTGCGCATCAAATACAAATACCACTTACAGTGCGCATCAAATACCAATTACAGTGCGCATCAAATACAAATACCACTTACAGTGCGCATCAAGTACAAATACCACTTACAGTGCGCATCAAATACCAATTACAGTGCGCATCAAATACAAATACCACTTACAGTGCACATCAAGAACAAATACCACTTACAGTGC
Source organism: Ascaphus truei (assembly GCF_040206685.1). Lineage (NCBI taxonomy): Eukaryota > Metazoa > Chordata > Amphibia > Anura > Ascaphidae > Ascaphus > Ascaphus truei. Next base: position 10,963,887 of record NC_134493.1, read on the forward strand.
GCATCAAGTACAAATACCACTTACAGTGCGCATCAAATACAAATACCACTTACAGTGCGCATCAAATACCAATTACAGTGCGCATCAAATACAAATACCACTTACAGTGCGCATCAAATACCAATTACAGTGCGCATCAAATACAAATACCACTTACAGTGCGCATCAAGTACAAATACCACTTACAGTGCGCATCAAATACCAATTACAGTGCGCATCAAATACAAATACCACTTACAGTGCACATCAAGTACAAATACCACTTACAGTGCGCATCAAATACAAATACCACTTACAGTGCGCATCAAATACAAATACCACTTACAGTGCGCATCAAGTACCAATACCACTTACAGTGCGCATCAAATACAAATACCACTTACAGTGCGCATCAAATACAAATACCTCTTACAGTGCGCATCAAGTACAAATACCACTTACAGTGCACATCAAGAACAAATACCACTTACAGTGTGCATCAAATACAAATACCACTTGCAGTGCGCATCAAATACAAATACCACTTACAGTGCACATCAAGAACAAATACCACTTACAGTGCACATCAAGTACAAATACCACTTACAGTGCGCATCAAATACAAATACCACTTGCAGTGCGCATCAAATACAAATACCACTTACAGTGCGCATCGAATACAAATACCACTTACAGTGCGCATAAAATACAAATACCACTTACAGTGCGCATCAAATACAAATACCACTTACAGTGCGCATCAAATACAAATACCACTTACAGTGCGCATCAAATACAAATACCACTTACACTGCGCATCAAATACAAATACCACTTACAGTGCGCATCAAATACAAATACCACTTACAGTGCGCATCAAATACAAATACCACTTACAGTGCGCATCAAATACAAATACCACTTACAGTGCGCATCAAATACAAATACCACTTACAGTGCGCATCAAATACAAATACCACTTACAGCGCGCATCAAATACAAATACCACTTACAGTGCGCATCAAATACAAATACCACTTACAGCGCGCATCAAGTACAAATACCACTCACAGTGCGCATCAAATACAAATACCACTTACAGTGCGCATCAAATACCAATACCACTTACAGTGCGCATCAAGAACAAATACCACTTACAATGCGCATCAAATACAAATACCACTTACAGTGAGCATCAAGTACAAATACCACTTACAGTGCGCATCAAATACCACTTACAGTGCGCATCAAATACCAATACCACTTACAGTGTGCATCAAGTACCAATACCACTTACAGTGCGCATCAAATACCAATACCACTTACAGTGCGCATCAAGTACCAATACCACTTACAGTGTGCATCAAATACCACTTACAGTGCGCATCAAATACCAATACCACTTACAGTGCGCATCAAGTACCAATACCACTTACAGTGCGCATCAAATACCAATACCACTTAAAGTGTGCATCAAATACCACTTACAGTGCGCATCAAATACCAATACCACTTACAGTGCGCATCAAGTACCAATACCACTTACAGTGCGCATCAAATACCAATACCACTTACAGTGCACATCAAGTACCAATACACTTACAGTGCGCATCAAGTACCAATACCACTTACAGTGCGCATCAAATACCAATACCACTTACAGTGCGCATCAAGTACAAATACCACTTACAGTGCGCATCAAGTACCAATACCACTTACAGTGCGCATCAAATACAAATACCACTTACAGTGCGCATCAAGTACCAATACCACTTACAGTGCGCATCAAATACAAATACCACTTACAGTGCGCATGAAATACAAATACCACTTACAGTGCGCATCAAATACAAATACCATTTACAGTGCGCATCAAATACCACGTACAGTGCGCATCAAATACAAATACCACTTACAGTGCGCATCAAATACAAATACCACTTACAGTGTGCATCAAATACAAATACCACTTGCAGTGCGCATCAAATACAAATACCACTTACAGTGCGCATCAAGTACAAATACCACTTACAGTGCGCATCAAATACAAATACCACTTGCAGTGCGCATCAAATACAAATACCACTTACAGTGCGCATCGAATACAAATACCACTTACAGTGCGCATCGAATACCAATACCACTTACAGTGCGCATCAAGTACCAATACCACTTACAGTGCGCATCAAATACCAATACCACTTACAGTGCACATCAAGTACCAATACACTTACAGTGCGCATCAAGTACCAATACCACTTACAGTGCGCATCAAATACCAATACCACTTACAGTGCGCATCAAGTACAAATACCACTTACAGTGCGCATCAAGTACCAATACCACTTACAGTGCGCATCAAATACAAATACCACTTACAGTGCGCATCAAGTACCAATACCACTTACAGTGCGCATCAAATACAAATACCACTTACAGTGCGCATCAAATACAAATACCACTTACAGTGCGCATCAAATACAAATACCATTTACAGTGCGCATCAAATACCACGTACAGTGCGCATCAAATACAAATACCACTTACAGTGCGCATCAAATACAAATACCACTTACAGTGTGCATCAAATACAAATACCACTTGCAGTGCGCATCAAATACAAATACCACTTACAGTGCGCATCAAGTACAAATACCACTTACAGTGCGCATCAAATACAAATACCACTTGCAGTGCGCATCAAATACAAATACCACTTACAGTGCGCATCGAATACAAATACCACTTACAGTGCGCATCAAATACAAATACCACTTACAGTGCGCATCAAATACCACTTACAGTGTGCATCAAATACAAATACCACTTACAGTGCGCATCAAATACCACTTACAGTGTGCATCGAATACAAATACCACTTACAGTGCGCATAAAATACAAATACCACTTACAGTGTGCATCAAATACAAATACCACTTACAGTGCGCATCAAATACAAATACCAATTACAGTGCACATCAAGTACCAATACCACTTACAGTGCGCATCAAATACAAATACCAATTACAGTGCACATCAAGTACCAATACCACTTACAGTGCACATCAAGTACCAATACCACTTACAGTGCGCATCAAATACCAATATCACTTACAGTGCGCATCAAGTACCAATACCACTTACAGTGCGCATCAAATACCAATACCACTTACAGTGCGCATCAAATACCACTTACAGTGCGCATCAAATACAAATACCACTTACAGTGCGCATCAAATACCAATACCACTTACAGTGCGCATCAAATACCAATTACAGTGCGCATCAAATACAAATACCACTTACAGTGCGCATCAAATACCAATTACAGTGCGCATCAAATACAAATACCACTTACAGTGCGCATCAAGTACAAATACCACTTACAGTGCGCATCAAATACCAATTACAGTGCGCATCAAATACAAATACCACTTACAGTGCACATCAAGAACAAATACCACTTACAGTGTGCATCAAATACAAATACCACTTGCAGTGCGCATCAAATACAAATACCACTTACAGTGCGCATCAAGTACAAATACCACTTACAGTGCGCATCAAATACAAATACCACTTACAGTGCGCATCAAATACAAATACCACTTACAGTGCGCATCAAATACCAATTACAGTGCGCATCAAATACAAATACCACTTACAGTGCGCATCAAATACCAATTACAGTGCGCATCAAATACAAATACCACTTACAGTGCGCATCAAGTACCAATACCACTTACAGTGTGCATCAAATACCACTTACAGTGCGCATCAAATACCAATACCACTTACAGTGCGCATCAAGTACCAATACCACTTACAGTGCGCATCAAGTACCAATACCACTTACAGTGCGCATCAAATACCAATACCACTTAAAGTGTGCATCAAATACCACTTACAGTGCGCATCAAATACCAATACCACTTACAGTGCGCATCAAGTACCAATACCACTTACAGTGCGCATCAAATACCAATACCACTTACAGTGCTCATCAAGTACCAATACACTTACAGTGCGCATCAAGTACCAATACCACTTACAGTGCGCATCAAATACCAATACCACTTACAGTGCGCATCAAGTACAAATACCACTTACAGTGCGCATCAAGTACCAATACCACTTACAGTGCGCATCAAATACAAATACCACTTACAGTGCGCATCAAGTACCAATACCACTTACAGTGCGCATCAAATACAAATACCACTTACAGTGCGCATCAAATACAAATACCACTTACAGTGCGCATCAAATACAAATACCATTTACAGTGCGCATCAAATACCACGTACAGTGCGCATCAAATACAAATACCACTTACAGTGAGCATCAAATACAAATACCACTTACAGTGTGCATCAAATACAAATACCACTTGCAGTGCGCATCAAATACAAATACCACTTACAGTGCGCATCAAGTACAAATACCACTTACAGTGCGCATCAAATACAAATACCACTTGCAGTGCGCATCAAATACAAATACCACTTACAGTGCGCATCAAATACAAATACCACTTACAGTGCGCATCAAATACAAATACCACTTACATTGCGCATCAAATACCACTTACAGTGTGCATCAAATACAAATACCACTTACAGTGCGCATCAAATACCACTTACAGTGTGCATCGAATACAAATACCACTTACAGTGCGCATAAAATACAAATACCACTTACAGTGTGCATCAAATACAAATACCACTTACAGTGCGCATCAAATACAAATACCAATTACAGTGCACATCAAGTACCAATACCACTTACAGTGCGCATCAAATACAAATACCAATTACAGTGCACATCAAGTACCAATACCACTTACAGTGCACATCAAGTACCAATACCACTTACAGTGCGCATCAAATACCAATATCACTTACAGTGCGCATCAAGTACCAATACCACTTACAGTGCGCATCAAATACAAATACCACTTACAGTGCGCATCAAATACAAATACCATTTACAGTGCGCATCAAATACCAATACCACTTACAGTGCGCATCAAATACCACTTACAGTGCGCATCAAATACAAATACCACTTACAGTGCGCATCAAATACCAATACCACTTACAGTGCGCATCAAATACCAATTACAGTGCGCATCAAATACAAATACCACTTACAGTGCGCATCAAATACCAATTACAGTGCGCATCAAATACAAATACCACTTACAGTGCGCATCAAGTACAAATACCACTTACAGTGCGCATCAAATACCAATTACAGTGCGCATCAAATACAAATACCACTTACAGTGCACATCAAGAACAAATACCACTTACAGTGTGCATCAAATACAAATACCACTTGCAGTGCGCATCAAATACAAATACCACTTACAGTGCGCATCAAGTACAAATACCACTTACAGTGCGCATCAAATACAAATACCACTTACAGTGCGCATCAAATACCAATTACAGTGCGCATCAAATACAAATACCACTTACAGTGCGCATCAAATACCAATTACAGTGCGCATCAAATACAAATACCACTTACAGTGCGCATCAAGTACAAATACCACTTACAGTGCGCATCAAATACCAATTACAGTGCGCATCAAATACAAATACCACTTACAGTGCACATCAAGAACAAATACAACTTACAGTGTGCATCAAATACAAATACCACTTGCAGTGCGCATCAAATACAAATACCACTTACAGTGCGCATCAAGTACAAATACCACTTACAGTGCACATCAAGTACAAATACCACTTACAGTGCGCATCAAATACAAATACCACTTACAGTGCGTATCAAATACAAATACCACTTACAGTGCGCATCAAATACAAATACCACTTACAGTGCGCATCAAATACAAATACTTCTTACAGTGCGCATCAAGTACAAATACCACTTACAGTGCACATCAAGAACAAATACCACTTACAGTGTGCATCAAATACAAATACCACTTGCAGTGCGCATCAAATACAAATACCACTTACAGTGCACATCAAGTACAAATACCACTTACAGTGCACATCAAGTACAAATACCACTTACAGTGCACATCAAGTACAAATACCACTTACAGTGCGCATCAAATACAAATACCACTTGCAGTGCGCATCAAATACAAATACCACTTACAGTGCGCATCGAATACAAATACCACTTACAGTGCGCATAAAATACAAATACCACTTACAGTGCGCATCAAATACAAATACCACTTACAGTGCGCATCAAATACAAATACCACTTACAGTGCGCATCAAATACAAATACCACTGACAGTGCGCATCAAATACAAATACCACTTACAGTGCGCATCAAATACAAATACCACTTACAGTGCGCATCAAATACAAATACCACTTACAGTGCGCATCAAATACAAATACCACTTACAGTGCGCATCAAATACAAATACCACTTACAGTGCGCATCAAATACAAATACCACTTACAGCGCGCATCAAATACAAATACCACTTACAGTGCGCATCAAATACAAATACCACTTACAGCGCGCATCAAGTACAAATACCACTCACAGTGCGCATCAAATACAAATACCACTTACAGTGCGCATCAAATACCAATACCACTTACAGTGCGCATCAAGAACAAATACCACTTACAATGCGCATCAAATACAAATACCACTTACAGTGCGCATCAAGTACAAATACCACTTACAGTGCGCATCAAATACCACTTACAGTGCGCATCAAATACCAATACCACTTACAGTGCGCATCAAGTACCAATACCACTTACAGTGCACATCAAATACCAATACCACTTACAGTGTGCATCAAATACCACTTACAGTGCGCATCAAATACCAATACCACTTACAGTGCGCATCAAGTACCAATACCACTTACAGTGCGCATCAAATACCAATACCACTTACAGTGCACATCAAGTACCAATACACTTACAGTGCGCATCAAGTACCAATACCACTTACAGTGCGCATCAAATACCAATACCACTTACAGTGCGCATCAAGTACAAATACCACTTACAGTGCGCATCAAGTACCAATACCACTTACAGTGCGCATCAAATACAAATACCACTTACAGTGCGCATCAAGTACCAATACCACTTACAGTGCGCATCAAATACAAATACCACTTACAGTGCGCATCAAATACAAATACCATTTACAGTGCGCATCAAATACCACGTACAGTGCGCATCAAATACAAATACCACTTACAGTGCGCATCAAATACAAATACCACTTACAGTGCGCATCAAATACCAATACCACTTACAGTGCGCATCAAGTACCAATACCACTTACAGTGCGCATCAAATACAAATACCACTTACAGTGCGCATCAAATACAAATACCATTTACAGTGCGCATCAAATACCACGTACAGTGCGCATCAAATACAAATACCACTTACAGTGCGCATCAAATACAAATACCACTTACAGTGCGCATCAAATACCACGTACAGTGCGCATCAAATACAAATACCACTTACAGTGCGCATCAAATACAAATACCATTTACAGTGCGCATCAAATACCACGTACAGTGCGCATCAAATACAAATACCACTTACAGTGCGCATCATGTACCAATACCACTTACAGTGCGCATCAAATACAAATACCACTTACAGTGCGCATCAAATACCAATTACAGTGCGCATCAAATACAAATACCACTTACAGTGCGTATCAAATACCACTTACAGTGCGCATCGAATACAAATACCACTTACAGTGTGCATCAAATACAAATACCACTTACAGGGGCCTATGCAGAGAGCAGCGCTATTTCGAAATTCGCCATTTTTTGGAGAAAATCGCGCAGAAAACAGCCGAAAATGGAGATTTCCGAAAAACGCGCCAATTTTTCTTTTCTATTTGTAAAACTCGCCTCGCGGCTGGCGAGAACCTTAATCTCGCCAGTTTTAAAAATATCCTAATGCAGAGAGGCGCGAACGGCATCTAGCGGCTGTTCGCGCCAATAAAATGGCGCGATTGTCTCCTTTTTGCCTCGCCAGAAAAAATTGGCAAGAAGCTGCCGCTCGCGGCCATTGCAATGGGAAAAAAAAAGCCGCGAATTTGTTTTTACACGTTTCTGAAGCGCGCATCTCGCCAATTTAAACTCGCCACACGCATCCATGTTAAACATAGCAGAATTCGCACTTTTCTGCATATGGAGAATAAAACTCTCCAAAAAAGCTACTTTTTAATAAATTCGCCATTTTTCAAATTCGCTGCTCTCTGCATAGGCCCCACAGTGCGCATCAAATACAAATACCACTTACAGTGCGCATCAAATACAAATACCACTTACAGTGCGCATCAAGTACAAATACCCCTTACAGTGCGCATCAAATACAAATACCCCTTACAGTGCGCATCAAATACAAATACCACTTACAGTGTGCATCAAATACAACTACCACTTACAGTGCGCATCAAATACAAATACCACTTACAGTGCGCATCAAATACAACTACCACTTACAGTGCGCATCAAATACAAATACCACTTACAGTGCGCATCAAATACAAATACCACTTACAGTGTGCATCAAATACAAATACCACTTATAGTGTGCATCAAATACAACTACCACTTACAGTGCGCATCAAATACAAATACCACTTACAGTGTGCATCAAATACAAATACCACTTACAGTGCGCATCAAATACAAATACCACTTACAGTGCGCATCAAGTACAAATACCACTTACAGTGCGCATCAAATACAAATACCACTTACAGTGCCCATCAAATACAAATACCACTTATAGTGCGCATCAAATACAAATACCACTTACAGTGCGCATCAAATACAAATACCACTTACAGTGCGCATCAAATACAAATACCACTTACAATGCGCATCAAATACAAATACCACTTACAGTGCGCATCAAATACAAATACCACTTACAGTGCGCATCAAATACAAATACCACTTACAGTGCGCATCAAATACAAATACCACTTACAATGCGCATCAAATACAAATACCACTTACAGTGCGCATCAAATACAAATACCACTTACAGTGCGCATCAAATACAAATACCACTTACAGTGCGCATCAAATACAAATACCACTTACAATGCGCATCAAATACAAATACCACTTACAGTGCGCATCAAATACAAATACCACTTACAGTGCGCATCAAATACAAATACCACTTACAGTGCGCATCAAATACAAATACCACTTACAGTGCGCATCAAATACAAATACCACTTACAATGCGCATCAAATACAAATACCACTTACAGTGCGCATCAAATACAAATACCACTTACAGTGCGCATCAAATACAAATACCACTTACAATGCGCATCAAATACAAATACCACTTACAGTGCGCATCAAATACAAATACCACTTACAGTGCGCATCAAATACAAATACCACTTACAGTGCGCATCAAATACAAATACCACTTACAGTGCGCATCAAATACAAATACCACTTACAGTGCGCATCAAATACCAATACCACTTACAGTGCGCATCAAATACCAATACCACTTACAGTGCGCATCAAATACCAATACCACTTACAGTGCGCATCAAATACAAATAACACTTAGTGCGCATAAAATACAAATACTACTTACAGTGTGCATCAAATACAAACACCACTTACAATGCGCATCAAATACAAATACCACTTACAGTGTGCATCAAGTACAAATATCACTTACAATGCGCATCAAATACAAATACCACTTACAGTGCGCATCAAGTACAAATACTACTTACAGTGCGCATCAAGTACAAATACCACTTACAATGCGCATCAAGTAAAAATACCACTTAGTGCGCATAAAATACAAATACCACTTACAGTGCGCATCAAATACCAATACCACTTACAGCGCGCATCAAATACAAATACCACTTACAGTGCGCATCAAATACCAATACCACTTACAGTGCGCATCAAGTACAAATACCACTTACAGTGCGCATCAAGTACAAATACCACTTACAATGCGCATCAAGTAAAAATACCACTTAGTGCGCATCAAATACAAATACCACTTACAGTGCGCATCAAATACAAATACCACTTACAGTGCGCATAAAATACAAATACCACTTACAGTGCGCATCAAATACCAATACCACTTACAGTGCGCATCAAATACAAATACCACTTACAGTGCGCATCAAATACAAATACCACTTACAGTGCGCATCAAATACAAATACCACTTACAGTGCGCATCAAGTACCAATACCACTTAGTGCGCATAAAATACAAATACCACTTACAGTGCGCATCAAGTACAAATACCACTTAGTGCGCATAAAATACAAATACCACTTACAGTGCGCATCAAGTACAAATACCACTTAGTGCGCATAAAATACAAATACCACTTACAATGCGCATCAAATACAAATACCACATAGTGCGCATAAAATACAAATACCACTTACAGTGCGCATCAAGTACAAATACCACTTACAGTGTGCATCAAGTACCACTTACAGTGCGCATCAAATACCAATACCACTTACAGTGCGCATCAAATACCAATACCACTTACAGTGTGCATCAAGTACAAATACCACTTACAGTGCGCATCAAATACAAATACCACTTACAGTGCGCATCAAATACAAATACCACTTACAGTGCGCATCAAATACAAATACCACTTACAGTGTGCATCAAATACAACTACCACTTACAGTGCGCATCAAGTACAAATACCACTTACAGTGCGCATCAAATACCAATACCACTTACAGTGCGCATCAAATACCAATACCACTTACAGTGCGCATCAAATACAAATACCACTTACAGTGCGCATCAAATACCAATACCACTTACAGTGCACATCAAATACAAATACCACTTACAGTGCGCATCAAATACAAATACCACTTACAGTGTGCATCAAATACCAATACCACTTACAGTGCGCATCAAATACAAATACCACTTACAGTGCGCATCAAATACCAATACCACTTACAGTGCGCATCAAATACAAATACCACTTACAGTGCGCATCAAATACAAATACCACTTACAGTGTGCATCAAAAACCAATACCACTTACAGTGCGCATCAAATACAAATACCACTTACAGTGCGCATCAAATACAAATACCACTTACAGTGCGCATCAAATACAAATACCTCTTACAGTGCGCATCAAATACAAATACCACTTACAGTGCGCATCAAATACAAATACCACTTACAGTGCGCATCAAGTACAAATACCACTTACAGTGCGCATCAAATACAAATACCTCTTACAGTGCGCATAAAATACAAATACCACTTACAGTGCGCATCAAATACAAATACCACTTACAGTGCGCATCAAATACAAATACCACTTACAGTGCGCATCAAATACAAATACCACTTACAGTGCGCATCAAGTACAAATACCACTTACAGTGCGCATCAAGTACAAATACCACTTACAGTGCGCATCAAATACAAATACCACTTACAGTGTGCATCAAATACAAATACCTCTTACAGTGCGCATCAAATACAAATACCACTTACAGTGCGCATCAAATACAAATACCACTTACAGTGCGCATCAAATACAAATACCACTTACAGTGCGCATCAAATACCAATACCACTTACAGTGCGCATCAAATATCAATACCACTTACAGTGCGCATCAAATACCAATACCACTTACAGTGCGCATCAAATACAAATAACACTTAGTGCGCATAAAATACAAATACTACTTACAGTGTGCATCAAATACAAACACCACTTACAATGCGCATCAAATACAAATACCACTTACAGTGTGCATCAAGTACAAATATCACTTACAATGCGCATCAAATACAAATACCTCTTACAGTGCGCATCAAGTACAAATACCACTTACAGTGCGCATCAAGTACAAATACCACTTACAATGCGCATCAAGTAAAAATACCACTTAGTGCGCATAAAATACAAATACCACTTACAGTGCGCATCAAATACCAATACCACTTACAGCGCGCATCAAATACAAATACCACTTACAGTGCGCATCAAATACCAATACCACTTACAGTGCGCATCAAGTACAAATACCACTTACAGTGCGCATCAAGTACAAATACCACTTACAATGCGCATCAAGTAAAAATACCACTTAGTGCGCATCAAATACAAATACCACTTACAGTGCGCATCAAATACAAATACCACTTACAGTGCGCATAAAATACAAATACCACTTACAGTGCGCATCAAATACCAATACCACTTACAGTGCGCATCAAATACAAATACCACTTACAGTGCGCATCAAGTACAAATACCACTTAGTGCGCATAAAATACAAATACCACTTACAGTGCGCATCAAGTACAAATACCACTTAGTGCGCATAAAATACAAATACCACTTACAATGCGCATCAAATACAAATACCACATAGTGCGCATAAAATACAAATACCACTTACAGTGCGCATCAAGTACAAATACCACTTACAGTGTGCATCAAGTACCACTTACAGTGCGCATCAAATACCAATACCACTTACAGTGCGCATCAAATACCAATACCACTTACAGTGTGCATCAAGTACAAATACCACTTACAGTGCGCATCAAATACAAATACCACTTACAGTGCGCATCAAATACAAATACCACTTACAGTGCGCATCAAATACAAATACCACTTACAGTGTGCATCAAATACAACTACCACTTACAGTGCGCATCAAGTACAAATACCACTTACAGTGCGCATCAAATACCAATACCACTTACAGTGCGCATCAAATACCAATACCACTTACAGTGCGCATCAAATACAAATACCACTTACAGTGCGCATCAAATACCAATACCACTTACAGTGCACATCAAATACAAATACCACTTACAGTGCGCATCAAATACAAATACCACTTACAGTGTGCATCAAATACCAATACCACTTACAGTGCGCATCAAATACAAATACCACTTACAGTGCGCATCAAATACCAATACCACTTACAGTGCGCATCAAATACAAATACCACTTACAGTGCGCATCAAATACAAATACCACTTACAGTGTGCATCAAATACCAATACCACTTACAGTGCGCATCAAATACAAATACCACTTACAGTGCGCATCAAATACAAATACCACTTACAGTGCGCATAAAATACAAATACCTCTTACAGTGAGCATCAAGTACAAATACCACTTACAGTGCGCATCAAATACAAATACCACTTACAGTGCGCATCAAATACAAATACCACTTACAGTGCGCATCAAATACAAATACCACTTACAGTGCGCATCAAATACAAATACCACTTACAGTGCGCATCAAATACAAATACCACTTACAGTGCGCATCAAATACAAATACCTCTTACAGTGCGCATCAAATACAAATACCACTTACAGTGCGCATCAAATACAAATACCACTTACAGTGCGCATCAAGTACAAATACCACTTACAGTGCGCATCAAATACAAATACCTCTTACAGTGCGCATAAAATACAAATACCACTTACAGTGCGCATCAAATACAAATACCACTTACAGTGCGCATCAAATACAAATACCACTTACAGTGCGCATCAAATACAAATACCACTTACAGTGCGCATCAAGTACAAATACCACTTACAGTGCGCATCAAGTACAAATACCACTTACAGTGCGCATCAAATACAAATACCACTTACAGTGTGCATCAAATACAAATACCTCTTACAGTGCGCATCAAATACAAATACCACTTACAGTGCGCATCAAGTACAAATATCACTTACAGTGCGCATCAAATACAAATACCACTTACAGTGCGCATCAAATACCAACACCACTTACAGTGCGCATCAAATACCACTTACAATGCGCATCAAATACAAATACCTCTTACAGTGCACATCAAGTACAAATACCACTTACAGTGCGCATCAAATACAAATACCACTTACAGTGCGCATCAAGTACCAATACCACTTACAGTGCGCATCAAATACAAATACCACTTACAGTGCGCATCAAATACAAATACCACTTACAGTGCGCATCAAGTACCAATACCAACTTACAGTGCGCATCAAGTACAAATACAACTTACAGTGCGCATCAAATACAAATACCTCTTACAGTGCGCATCAAATACAAATACTGTACCACTTACAGTGCGCATCAAGTACAAATACCACTTACAGTGCGCATCAAATACAAATACCACTTACAGTGCGCATCAAGTACAAATACCACTTACAGTGCGCATCAAGTACAAACACCACTTACAGTGCACATCAAATACAAATACCACTTACAGTGCGCATCAAATACAAATACCACTTACAGTGCGCATCAAATACAAATACCACTTACAGTGCGCATCAAATACAAATACCACTTACAGCGCGCATCAAGTACCAATACCACTTACAGTGCGCATCAAATACAAATACCACTTACAGTGCTCATCAAATACAAATACCACTTACAGTGCGCATCAAGTACCAATACCACTTACAGTGCGCATCAAGTACAAATACCACTTACAGTGCGCATCAAGTACCAATACCACTTACAGTGCGCATCAAATACAAATACCAATACCACTTACAGTGCGCATCAAATACCAATACCACTTACAGTGCGCATCAAATACAAATACCACTTACAGTGCGCATCAAGTACAAATACCACTTACAGTGCGCATCAAGTACCAATACCACTTACAGTGCGCATCAAATACAAATACCACTTACAGTGCGAATCAAATACCAATACCACTTACAGTGCGCATCAAATACAAATACCACTTACAGTGTGCATCAAATACAAATACCACTTACAGTGCGCATCAAATACCACTTACAGTGCGCATCAAGTACAAATACCACTTACAGTGCGCATCAAGTACAAATACCACTTACAGTGCGCATCAAGTACAAATACCACTTACAGTGCGCATCAAATACAAATACCACTTACAGTGCGCATCAAATACAAATACCTCTTACAGTGCGCATCAAATACAAATAAAACTTACAGTGCGCATCAAGTACAAATACCACTTACAGTGCGCATCAAATACAAATACCACTTACAGTGCGCATCAATTACAAATACCCCTTACAGTGCGTATCAAGTACAAATACCACTTACAGTGCGCATCAAATACCAATACCACTTACAGTGCGCATCAAATACAAATACCACTTACAGTGCGCATCAAATACAAATACCACTTACAGTGCGCATCAAGTACAAATACCACTTACAGTGCGCATCAAGTACAAATACCACTTACAGTGCGCATCAAATACAAATACGACTTACAGTGTGCATCAAATACAAATAACACTTACAGTGCGCATCAAGTACAAATACCACTTACAGTGCGCATCAAATACAAATACCACTTACAGTGCGCATCAAATACAAATACCACTTACAGTGCGCATCAAGTACAAATACCACTTACAGTGCGCATCAAGTACAAATACCACTTACAGTGCGCATCAAGTACCAATACCACTTACAGTGTGCATCAAGTACCAATACCACTTACAGTGCGCATCAAATACAAATACCACTTACAGTGCGCATCAAATACAAATACCACTTACAGTGCGCATCAAGTACAAATACCACTTACAGTGCGCATCAAGTACAAATACCACTTACAGTGCGCATAAAATACAAATACCACTTACAGTGCGCATCAAGTACAAATACCACTTACAGTGCGCATCAAGTACAAATACCACTTACAGTGCGCATCAAATACAAATACCACTTACAGTGCGCATCAAATACCAATACCACTTACAGTGCGCATAAAATACAAATACCACTTACAGTGCGCATCAAATACAAATACCACTTACAGTGCGCATCAAATACCAATACCACTTACAGTGCGCATCAAGTACCAACACCACTTACAGTGCGCATCAAGTACAAATACCACTTACAGTGCGCATCAAATACAAATACCACTTACAGTGCGCATCAAGTACCAACACCACTTACAGTGCGCATCAAATACAAATACCACTTACAGTGCGCATCAAATACAAATACCACTTACAGTGCGCATCAAATACAAATACCACTTACAGTGCGCATCAAGTACCAATACCACTTACAGTGCGCATCAAGTACAAATACCACTTACAGCGCGCATCAAGTACAAATACCACTTACAGTGCGCATCAAATACAAATACCACTTACAGTGCGCATCAAATACCAATACCACTTACAGTGCGCATCAAATACAAATACCACTTACAGTGCGCATCAAATACAAATACCACTTACAGTGCGCATCAAATACAAATACCACTTACAGTGCGCATCAAGTACCAATACCACTTACAGTGCGCATCAAATACAAATACCACTTACAGTGCGCATCAAGTACAAATACCACTTACAGTGCGCATCAAATAGAAATACCACTTACAGTGCACATCAAGTACAAATACCAGTTACAGTGCACATCAAATACAAATACCACCTACAGTGCACATCAAATACAAATACCACTTACAGTGCGCATCAAATACAAATACCACTTACAGTGCTCATCAAGTACAAATACCACTTACAGTGCGAATCAAATACAAATACCACTTACAGTGCGAATCAAATACAAATACCACTTACAGTGCGCATCAAATACAAATACCACTTACAGTGCGCATCAAGTACAAATACCACTTACAGTGCGCATCAAATACAAATACCACTTACAGTGCGCATAAAATACAAATACCACTTACAGTGCGCATCAAATACAAATACCACTTACAGTGCGCATCAAATACAAATACCACTTACAGTGCGCATCAAATACAAATACCACTTACAGTGCGCATCAAATACAAATACCACTTACAGTGCGCATCAAATACAAATACCACTTACAGTGCGCATCAAGTACAAATACCACTTACAGTGCGCATCAAATACAAATACCACTTACAGTGTGCATAAAATACAAATACCACTTACAGTGCGCATAAAATACAAATACCACTTACAGTGCGCATCAAGTACAAATACCACTTACAGTGCGCATAAAATACAAATACCACTTACAGTGCGCATCATGTACAAATACCACTTACAGTGCGCATAAAATACAAATACCACTTACAGTGCGCATCAAGTACAAATACCACTTACAGTGCGCATAAAATACAAATACCACTTACAGTGCGCATCAAGTACAAATACCACTTACAGTGCGCATCAAATACAAATACAACCTACAGTGCGCATCAAATACAAATACCACTTACAGTGCGCATCAAGTACAAATACCACTTACAGTGTGCATCAAATACAAATACCACTTACAGTGCGCATAAAATACAAATACCACTTACAGTGCGCATAAAATACAAATACCACTTACAGTGCGCATCAAGTACAAATACCACTTACAGTGCGCATAAAATACAAATACCACTTACAGTGCGCATCAAGTACAAATACCACTTACAGTGCGCATAAAATACAAATACCACTTACAGTGCGCATCAAGTACAAATACCACTTACAGTGCGCATAAAATACAAATACCACTTACAGTGCGCATCAAGTACAAATACCACTTACAGTGCGCATCAAGTACCAATACCACTTACAGTGCGCATCAAATACAAATACCACTTACAGTGCGCATCAAGTACAAATACCACTTACAGTGCGCATAAAATACAAATACCACTTACAGTGCGCATCAAGTACAAATACCACTTACAGAGCGCATCAAATACAAATACCACTTACAGTGCGCATCAAATACAAATACCACTTACAGTGCGCATCAAAAACAAATACCACTTACAGTGCGCATCAAGTACAAATACCACTTACAGTGCGCATCAAATACAAATACCACTTACAGTGCGCATCAAATACAAATACCACTTACAGTGCACATCAAGTACAAATACCACTTACAGTGCGCATCAAATACAAATACCACTTACAGTGCGCATCAAATACAAATACCACTTACAGTGCGCATCAAATACAAATACCACTTACAGTGCGCATCAAGTACAAATACCACTTACAGTGCGCATCAAATACAAATACCACTTACAGTGCGCATCAAATACAAATACCACTTACAGTGCGCATCAAATACAAATACCACTTACAGAGCGCATCAAATACAAATACCACTTACAGTGCGCATCAAGTACCAATACCACTTACAGTGCGCATCAAATACAAATACCACTTACAGTGCGCATCAAATACAAATACCACTTACAGTGCGCATCAAATACAAATACCACTTACAGTGCGCATCAAGTACAAATACCACTTACAGTGCGCATCAAATACAAATACCACTTACAGTGCGCATCAAATACAAATACCACTTACAGTGTGCATCAAATACCAATACCACTTACAGTGCGCATCAAATACAAATACCACTTACAGTGCGCATCAAGTACAAATACCACTTACAGTGCGCATCAAATACAAATACCACTTACAGTGCGCATCAAGTACAAATACCACTTACAGTGTGCATCAAGTACCAATACCACTTACAGTGCGCATCAAATACAAATACGACTTACAGTGTGCATCAAGTACCAATACCACTTACAGTGCGCATCAAGTACAAATATCACTTACAGTGCGCATCAAATACAAATAACACTTACAGTGCACAGCAAGTACCAATACCACTTACAGTGCGCATCAAATACCAATACCACTTACAGTGCGCATCAAATACCAATACCACTTACAGTGCGCATCAAATACCAATACCACTTACAGTGCGCATCAAATACCACTTATAGTGCGCATCAAATACAAATACCACTTACAGTGCGCATCAAATACAAATACCACTTACAGTGCGCTTCAAATACAAATACCACTTACAGTGCGCATCAAATACCAATACCACTTACAGTGCGCATCAAATACCAATACCACTTACAGTGCGCATAAAATACAAATACCACTTACAGTGCGCATCAAATACAAATACCACTTACAGTGCGCATCAAGTACAAATACCACTTACAGTGCGCATAAAATACCACTTACAGTGCGCATCAAATACCACTTACAGTGCGCATCAAGTACAAATACCACTTACAGTGCGCATAAAATACAAATACCACTTACAGTGCGCATCAAATACAAATACCACTTACAGTGCGCATCAAATACAAATACCACTTACAATGCGCATAAAATACCACTTACAGTGCGCATCAAATACCACTTCAGTGCGCATCAAGTACAAATACCACTTACAGTGCGCATCAAATACCACTTGCAGTGCGCATCAAATACAAATACCACTTACAGTGCGCATCAAATACCACTTGCAGTGCGCATCAAATACAAATACCACTTACAGTGCGCATAAAATACCACTTGCAGTGCGCATCAAATACAAATACCACTTACAGTGCGCATAAAATACCAATACCACTTACAGTGCGCATCAAATACCACTTACAGTGCGCATCAAATACCACTTGCAGTGCGCATCAAGTACAAATACCACTTACAGTGCGCATCAAGTACAAACACCACTTACAGTGCGCATCAAATACAAATACCACTTACAGTGCGCATCAAATACAAATACCACTTACAGTGCGCATCAAGTACAAATACCACTTACAGTGCGCATCAAATACAAATACCACTTACAGTGCGCTTCAAGTACAAATACCACTTACAGTGCGCATCAAGTACAAATACCACTTACAGTGCGCATCAAATACAAATACGACTTACAGTGCGCATCAAATACAAATACCACTTACAGTGCGCATCAAGTACAAATACCACTTACAGTGCGCATCAAGTACAAATACCACTTACAGTGAGCATCAAATACAAATACCACTTACAGTGCGCATCAAATACAAATACCACTTACAGTGCGCATAAAATACAAATACCACTTACAGTGCGAATAAAATACAAATACCACTTACAGTGCGCATCAAATACCACTTACAGTGCGCATCAAATACAAATACCACTTACAGTGCGCATCAAATACCACTTACAGTGCGCATCAAATACAAATACCCCTTACAGTGCGCATCAAATACAAATACCACTTACACTGCGCATCAAATACAAATACCACTTACAGTGCGCATCAAATACAAATACCACTTACAGTGCGCATCAAATACAAATACGACTTACAGTGTGCATCAAATACAAATACCACTTACAGTGCGCATCAAATACCACTTACAGTGCGCATAAAATACAAATACCACTTACAGTGCGCATCAAATACCAATACCACTTACAGTGCGCATCAAATACAAATACCACTTACAGTGCGCATCAAATACCAATACCACTTACAGTGCGCATCAAATACAAATACCACTTACAGTGCGCATCAAATACAAATACGACTTACAGTGCGCATCAAATACAAATACCACTTACAGTGCGCATCAAATACAAATACCACTTACAGTGCGCATCAAATACAACTACCACTTACAGTGCGCATCAAATACAAATACCACTTACAGCGCGCATCAAATACAAATACCACTTACAGCGCGCATCAAATACAAATACCACTTACAGTGCGCATCAAATACAACTACCACTTACAGTGCGCATCAAATACAAATACCACTTACAGCGCGCATCAAATACAAATACCACTTACAGCGCGCATCAAATACAAATACCACTTACAGCGCGCATCAAATACAAATACCACTTACAGTGCGCATCAAATACAAATACCACTTACAGTGCGCATCAAGTACAAACACCACTTACAGTGCGCATCAAATACAAATACGACTTACAGTGCGCATCAAGTACAAATACCACTTACAGTGCGCATCAAATACAACTACCACTTACAGTGCGCATCAAATACAAATACCACTTACAGCGCGCATCAAATACAAATACCACTTACAGCGCGCATCAAATACAAATACCACTTACAGTGCGCATCAAATACAACTACCACTTACAGTGCGCATCAAATACAAATACCACTTACAGCGCGCATCAAATACAAATACCACTTACAGCGCGCATCAAATACAAATACCACTTACAGCGCGCATCAAATACAAATACCACTTACAGTGCGCATCAAATACAAATACCACTTACAGTGCGCATCAAGTACAAACACCACTTACAGTGCGCATCAAATACAAATACGACTTACAGTGCGCATCAAATACAAATACGACTTACAGTGCGCATCAAATACAAATACCACTTACAGTGCGCTTCAAGTACAAATACCACTTACAGTGCGCATCAAGTACAAATACCACTTACAGTGCGCATCAAATACAAATACGACTTACAGTGCGCATCAAATACAAATACCACTTACAGTGCGCATCAAGTACAAATACCACTTACAGTGTGCATCAAGTACAAATACCACTTACAGTGAGCATCAAATACAAATACCACTTACAGTGCGCATCAAATACAAATACCACTTACAGTGCGCATAAAATACAAATACCACTTACAGTGCGAATAAAATACAAATACCACTTACAGTGCGCATCAAATACCACTTACAGTGCGCATCAAATACAAATACCACTTACAGTGCGCATCAAATACCACTTACAGTGCGCATCAAATACAAATACCCCTTACAGTGCGCATCAAATACAAATACCACTTACACTGCGCATCAAATACAAATACCACTTACAGTGCGCATCAAATACAAATACCACTTACAGTGCGCATCAAATACAAATACGACTTACAGTGTGCATCAAATACAAATACCACTTACAGTGCGCATAAAATACAAATACCACTTACAGTGCGCATAAAATACAAATACCACTTACAGTGCGCATCAAATACCAATACCACTTACAGTGCGCATCAAATACAAATACCACTTACAGTGCGCATCAAATACCAATACCACTTACAGTGCGCATCAAATACAAATACCACTTACAGTGCGCATCAAATACAAATACGACTTACAGTGCGCATCAAATACAAATACCACTTACAGTGCGCATCAAATACAAATACCACTTACAGTGCGCATCAAATACAAATACCACTTACAGTGCGCATCAAGTACAAACACCACTTACAGTGCGCATCAAATACAAATACCACTTACAGTGCGCATCAAATACAAATACCACTTACAGTGCGCATCAAATACAAATACCACTTACAGTGCGCATCAAATACAAATACCACTTACAGTGCGCATCAAATACAAATACCACTTACAGCGCGCATCAAATACAAATACCACTTACAGCGCGCATCAAATACAAATACCACTTACAGCGCGCATCAAATACAAATACCACTTACAGTGCGCATCAAATACAAATACCACTTACAGTGCGCATCAAATACAAATACCACTTACAGTGCGCATCAAATACAAATACGACTTACAGTGTGCATCAAATACAAATACCACTTACAGTGCGCATCAAATACAAATACGACTTACAGTGCGCATCAAATACAAATACCACTTACAGTGCGCATCAAATACCACTTACAGTGCGCATCAAATACAAATACCACTTACAGTGCGCATCAAATACCACTTACAGTGCGCATCAAATACAAATACCACTTACAGTGCGCATCAAATACCACTTACAGTGCGCATCAAATACAACTACCACTTACAGTGCGCATCAAATACAAATACCACTTACAGCGCGCATCAAATACAAATACCACTTACAGCGCGCATCAAATACAAATACCACTTACAGCGCGCATCAAATACAAATACCACTTACAGTGCGCATCAAATACAAATACCACTTACAGTGCGCATCAAATACAAATACCACTTACAGTGCGCATCAAATACAAATACGACTTACAGTGTGCATCAAATACAAATACCACTTACAGTGCGCATCAAATACAAATACGACTTACAGTGCGCATCAAATACAAATACCACTTACAGTGCGCATCAAATACCACTTACAGTGCGCATCAAATACAAATACCACTTACAGTGCGCATCAAATACCACTTACAGGGCCTCATGCAGAGAGCATAGAATTTTAAAAATGGCGAATTTCATAAAAAGTAGCTTTTTTGGAGAGTTTTATTCTCCATATGCAGAAAAGTGCGAATTCTGCTATGTTTAACATGGATGCGTGTGGCGAGTTTAAATTGGCGAGATGCGCGCTTCAGAAACGTGTAAAAACAAATTCGCGCCTTTTTTTTCCCCTTTACTATAGGCGGCGAGCGCCATCTTGCCATATTTTCGTGGCGCGGCAAAAATGCGAGAATCGCGCCTTTTTTTGGCGCGAACAGCCGCTACTTGCCGTTCGCACCTCTCTGCATTCGGAGAGTTTTAAAAATGGCGCGATTGAGGTTCTCGCCAGCCGCGAGGCGAGTTTTAAACATAGAAATAAAAAAATGGCGCGTTTTTCGCAACTCGCCATTTTATGCCGTTTTCTGAGGGAAATTGAACAAAAAATGGCGAGTTTTGAAATAACGATGCTCTCTGCATGAGGCCCACAGTGCGCATCAAATACAAATACCCCTTACAGTGCGCATCAAATACAAATACCACTTACAGTGCGCATCAAATACAAATACCACTTACAGTGCGCATCAAATACAAATACGACTTACAGTGCGCATCAAATACAAATACGACTTACAGTGCGCATCAAATACAAATACCACTTACAGTGCGCATCAAATACAAATACCACTTACAGTGCGCATCAAATACAAATACCACTTACAGTGCGCATCAAATACAAATACGACTTACAGTGCGCATCAAATACAAATACCACTTACAGTGCGCATCAAATACAAATACCACTTACAGTGCGCATCAAGTACAAATACCACTTACAGTGCGCATCAAATACAAATACCACTTACAGTGCGCATCAAATACAAATACCACTTACAGTGCGCAACAAATACCAATACCACTTACAGCGCGCATCAAATACAAATACCACTTACAGCGCGCATCAAATACAAATACCACTTACAGTGCGCATCAAATACAAATACCACTTACACTGCGCATCAAATACAAATACCACTTACAGTGCGCATCAAATACAAATACGACTTACAGTGCGCATCAAATACAAATACGACTTACAGTGCGCATCAAATACAAATACCACTTACAGTGCGCATCAAATACAAATACCACTTACAGTGCGCATCAAATACAAATACCACTTACAGTGCGCATCAAATACAAATACCACTTACAGCGCGCATCAAATACAAATACCACTTACAGCGCGCATCAAATACAAATACCACTTACAGCGCGCATCAAATACAAATACCCCTTACAGTGCGCATCAAATACAAATACCACTTACAGTGTGCATCAAATACAAATACCACTTATAGCGCGCATCAAATACAAATACCACTTACAGTGCGCATCAAATACAAATACGACTTACAGTGCGCATCAAGTACAAATACCACTTACAGTGCGCATCAAATACAAATACCACTTACAGTGCGCATCAAATACAAATACCACTTACAGTGCGCATAAAATACAAATACCACTTACAGTGTGCATAAAATACAAATACCACTTACAGTGTGCATAAAATACAAATACCACATACAGTGCGCATCAAATACCAATACCACTTACAGTGCGCATCAAATACAAATACCACTTACAGTGCGCATCAAATACAAATACCACTTACAGTGCGCATCAAATACCAATACCACTTACAGTGCGCATCAAATACAAATACCACTTACAGTGCGCATCAAATACAAATACCACTTACAGTGCGCATCAAATACAAATACCACTTACAGTGTGCATAAAATACAAATACCACTTACAGTGCGCATCAAATACCAATACCACTTACAGTGCGCATCAAATACAAATACCACTTACAGTGCGCATAAAATACAAATACCACTTACAGTGTGCATAAAATACAAATACCACTTACAGTGCGCATAAAATACAAATACCACTTACAGTGCGCATCAAATACAAATACCACTTACAGTGCGCATCAAATACAAATACCACTTACAGTGCGCATCAAATACAAATACCACTTACAGTGCGCATCAAATACAAATACCACTTACAGTGCGCATCAAGTACAAATACCACTTACAGTGTGCATCAAATACAAATACCACTTACAGTGCGCATCAAATACAAATACCACTTACAGTGTGCATAAAATACAAATACCACTTACAGTGCGCATCAAATACAAATACCACTTACAGTGCGCATAAAATACAAATACCACTTACAGTGTGCATAAAATACAAATACCACTTACAGAGCGCATAAAATACAAATACCACTTACAGTGCGCATCAAATACAAATACCACTTACAGTGCGCATCAAATACAAATACCACTTACAGTGCGCATCAAATACAAATACCACTTACAGTGCGCATCAAATACAAATACCACTTACAGTGCGCATCAAGTACAAATACCACTTACAGTGTGCATCAAATACAAATACCACTTACAGTGCGCATCAAATACAAATACCACTTACAGTGTGCATAAAATACAAATACCACTTACAGTGCGCATCAAATACCAATACCACTTACAGTGCGCATCAAATACAAATACCACTTACAGTGCGCATAAAATACAAATACCACTTACAGTGTGCATAAAATACAAATACCACTTACAGTGCGCATAAAATACAAATACCACTTACAGTGCGCATAAAATACAAATACCACTTACAGTGCGCATCAAATACAAATACCACTTACAGTGTGCATAAAATACAAATACCACTTACAGTGCGCATCAAATACAAATACCACTTACAGTGCGCATCAAATACCACTTACAGTGCGCATCAAATACAAATACCCCTTACAGTGCGCATCAAATACAAATACCACTTACACTGCGCATCAAATACAAATACCACTTACAGTGCGCATCAAATACAAATACCACTTACAGTGCGCATCAAATACAAATACGACTTACAGTGTGCATCAAATACAAATACCACTTACAGTGCGCATCAAATACAAATACCACTTACAGTGCGCATAAAATACAAATACCACTTACAGTGCGCATCAAATACCAATACCACTTACAGTGCGCATCAAATACAAATACCACTTACAGTGCGCATCAAATACCAATACCACTTACAGTGCGCATCAAATACAAATACCACTTACAGTGCGCATCAAATACAAATACCACTTACAGTGCGCATCAAATACAAATACCACTTACAGTGCGCATCAAATACAAATACCACTTACAGTGCGCATCAAATACAACTACCACTTACAGTGCGCATCAAATACAAATACCACTTACAGCGCGCATCAAATACAAATACCACTTACAGCGCGCATCAAATACAAATACCACTTACAGCGCGCATCAAATACAAATACCACTTACAGTGCGCATCAAATACAAATACCACTTACAGTGCGCATCAAATACAAATACCACTTACAGTGCGCATCAAATACAAATACCACTTACAGTGTGCATCAAATACAAATACCACTTACAGTGCGCATCAAATACAAATACGACTTACAGTGCGCATCAAATACAAATACCACTTACAGTGCGCATCAAATACCACTTACAGTGCGCATCAAATACAAATACCACTTACAGTGCGCATCAAATACCACTTACAGTGCGCATCAAATACAAATACCCCTTACAGTGCGCATCAAATACAAATACCACTTACAGTGCGCATCAAATACAAATACCACTTACAGTGCGCATCAAATACAAATACCACTTACAGTGCGCATCAAATACAAATACGACTTACAGTGTGCATCAAATACAAATACCACTTACAGTGCGCATCAAATACAAATACGACTTACAGTGCGCATCAAATACAAATACCACTTACAGTGCGCATCAAATACAAATACCACTTACAGTGCGCATCAAATACAAATACCACTTACAGCGCGCATCAAATACAAATACCACTTACAGCGCGCATCAAATACAAATACCACTTACAGCGCGCATCAAATACAAATACCCCTTACAGTGCGCATCAAATACAAATACCACTTACAGTGTGCATCAAATACAAATACCACTTATAGCGCGCATCAAATACAAATACCACTTACAGTGCGCATCAAATACAAATACGACTTACAGTGCGCATCAAGTACAAATACCACTTACAGTGCGCATCAAGTACAAATACCACTTACAGTGCGCATCAAATACAAATGCCACTTACAGTGCGCATAAAATACAAATACCACTTACAGTGTGCATAAAATACAAATACCACTTACAGTGCGCATCAAATACCAATACCACTTACAGTGCGCATCAAATACAAATACCACTTACAGTGCGCATCAAATACAAATACCACTTACAGTGCGCATCAAATACCAATACCACTTACAGTGCGCATCAAATACAAATACCACTTACAGTGCGCATCAAATACAAATACCACTTACAGTGCGCATCAAATACAAATACCACTTACAGTGTGCATAAAATACAAATACCACTTACAGTGCGCATCAAATACAAATACCACTTACAGTGCGCATAAAATACAAATACCACTTACAGTGTGCATAAAATACAAATACCACTTACAGTGCGCATAAAATACAAATACCACTTACAGTGCGCATAAAATACAAATACCACTTACAGTGCGCATCAAATACAAATACCACTTACAGTGTGCATAAAATACAAATACCACTTACAGTGCGCATCAAATACCAATACCACTTACAGTGCGCATCAAATACAAATACCACTTACAGTGTGCATAAAATACAAATACCACTTACAGTGCGCATCAAGTACAAATACCACTTACAGTGTGCATCAAATACAAATACCACTTACAGTGCGCATAAAATACAAATACCACTTACAGTGCGCATTAAATACCACTTACAGTGCGCATAAAATACAAATACCACTTACAGTGTGCATAAAATACAAATACCACTTACAGTGCGCATAAAATACAAATACCACTTACAGTGCGCATAAAATACAAATACCACTTACAGTGCGCATCAAATACAAATACCACTTACAGTGTGCATAAAATACAAATACCACTTACAGTGCGCATCAAATACCAATACCACTTACAGTGCGCATCAAATACAAATACCACTTACAGTGTGCATAAAATACAAATACCACTTACAGTGCGCATCAAGTACAAATACCACTTACAGTGTGCATCAAATACAAATACCACTTACAGTGCGCATAAAATACAAATACCACTTACAGTGCGCATTAAATACCACTTACAGTGCGCATAAAATACAAATACCACTTACAGTGCGCATCAAATACAAATACCACTTACAGTGCGCATTAAATACCACTTACAGTGCACATCAAGTACAAATACCACTTACAGTGCGCATTAACTACAAATACCACTTACAGTGCGCATCAAATACCACTTAAAGTGGGCATCAAATACAAATACAACTCAGTGAATGTAGCCATGTGTTAAAAATGGTATACAGTTCTCTCTCGTGCTGGCAGTAAGCCTGGTAAATATACAGGGTTGCCAGCATCAATCATGGAGTTTTGCCCTCACACCCTGGTGAGGTGTCATATGTACATGAGGGGAGTGGTAACAGACCTTGTGTTCATTTTAGTGACACAGGAGGTGGAGCTATTTCCTTGGTATATAAGACACAGCACTGCCAAAAGTTAGTGGCTCTGTTAAGTTGAATGTCAAGTGTGTTATTTAAGAGAGTGATTCTACAGCAAGTAGTCAGACCTGCAGCAGTAAGGCTGGCAGGGCCTACACTGTGTCCAGGGACCTGGCACAGGTGGTGATCTCCCTGAGGGGAGAGGTGATCCAACTCCATTGGGAGGGCAGATCTTCTGAAAGGAGATTGCTGTACGAGATGAGCGGCTAAGCTGTTTGCTGCGAGGGGCAGTCTGCCTATACCATCAATAAAGATGCCCTTGTTCACAAGAACCCCCATGTGTGAGTGTGAAGTTACTCCACAGAGGAAGGCATCACAGAGGAGTTCCTCATCAGAACCATCTCCTTGCGGACGCAGAGATCCTGATGAGGTGGAGGCGCTGCACTGTATGTAGGTAGGACTCACGCACACTACCTCAGCTGCCTGTCGGGGTTGACATTCCCCTAACACCATCATGCGGGAGACTCAGGAGTCCTGTTGCCAACAGGTGCACCACCAGACACGACCATGTAATGGGGACTGGTTAGATCACAGGGGCCAATGTGAGATTGGGTGGGTAAGGAGGGTCCAGAAAGTCCGTTACATGTGAATCAACTACAAATACCGCTTAGGGCTGTTCTATTCAGCATACGGCCGCGCGTTCCTATGCGAACGCGCGTGCCGCATTCTTTTCATGTATATAGTGCCGGGAGCTGCAGGTAAGTGTGTATGTGTGTGTGTGTGTGTGTGTGTGTGTGTATATGTATGTGTATGTGTGAGTATGTGTGAGTATATGTGTGAGTATGTGTGAGTATGTGTGAGTATATGTGTGAGTATATGTGTGTGTATGTGTGAGTATATGTGTGTGTATGTGTGTATATGTATGTGTATGTGTGAGTATATGTGTGTGTATGTGTGTATATGTGTGTGTATGTGTGAGTATATGTGTGTGCATGTATGTGTATGTGTGAGTATATGTGTGTATATGTATGTGTATGTGTGAGTATGTGTGTGTATGTATGTGTATGTGTGAGTATATGTGTGTGTATGTGTGTGTATGTGTGAGTATATGTGTGTGTATGTGTGAATGTGTATGTGTGAGTATATGTGTGAGTATGTGTGAGTATATGTGTGAGTATGTGTGAGTATATGTGTGTGTATGTGTGTATATGTATGTGTATGTGTGTGTATGTGTGTGTGTGTGAGTATATGTGTGTGTATGTGTGAGTATATGTGTGTGCATGTATGTGTATGTGTGAGTATATGTGTGTATATGTATGTGTATGT
Organism: Ascaphus truei; assembly: GCF_040206685.1. Taxonomy (NCBI): domain Eukaryota; kingdom Metazoa; phylum Chordata; class Amphibia; order Anura; family Ascaphidae; genus Ascaphus; species Ascaphus truei. The sequence continues at coordinate 10,993,922 of NC_134493.1, forward strand.
GTGAGTATGTGTGTGTATGTATGTGTATGTGTGAGTATATGTGTGTGTATGTGTGAGTATATGTGTGTGTATGTGTGTATATGTATGTGTATGTGTGAGTATATGTGTGTGTATGTGTGTGTGTGAGTATATGTGTGTGTATGTGTGAGTATATGTGTGTGCATGTATGTGGATGTGTGAGTATATGTGTGTATATGTATGTGTATGTGTGAGTATGTGTGTGTATGTGTGTGTATGTATGTGTGTGTGTGAGTATATGTGTGTGTATGTGTGAGTATATGTGTGTGCATGTATGTGTATGTGTGAGTATATGTGTGTATATGTATGTGTATGTGTGAGTATGTGTGTGTATGTGTGTGTATGTATGTGTATGTGTGTATATGTATGTGTATGTGTGAGTATGTGTGTGTATGTGTGTGTATGTATGTGTATGTGTGAGTATATGTGTGTGTATGTGTGAGTATATGTGTGTGTATGTGTGTATATGTATGTGTATGTGTGAGTATATGTGTGTGTATGTGTGTGTGTGAGTATATGTGTGTGTATGTGTGAGTATATGTGTGTGCATGTATGTGTATGTGTGAGTATATGTGTGTATATGTATGTGTATGTGTGAGTATGTGTGTGTATGTGTGTGTATGTGTGAGTATATGTGTGTATATGTATGTGTATGTGTGAGTATGTGTGTGTATGTGTGTGTATGTATGTGTATGTGTGAGTATATGTGTGTGTATGTGTGAGTATATGTGTGTGTATGTGTGTATATGTATGTGTATGTGTGAGTATATGTGTGTGTATGTGTGTGTGTGAGTATATGTGTGTGTATGTGTGTGTATATGTGTGTGCATGTATGTGGATGTGTGAGTATATGTGTGTATATGTATGTGTATGTGTGAGTATGTGTGTGTATGTGTGTGTATGTATGTGTGTGTGTGAGTATATGTGTGTGTATGTGTGAGTATATGTGTGTGCATGTATTTGTATGTGTGAGTATATGTGTGTATATGTATGTGTATGTGTGAGTATGTGTGTGTATGTATGTGTATGTGTGAGTATATGTGTGTGCATGGGTTGTGTGAGTGAAAGTAAGTCCTAGATAGATTTTTTAAAGAAAATAAAAAAGTTTAATAAATATTTTTTTTTGTTTTACAATCCTTGACACACACACTGACACACACACTGACACACACACTGACACACACACTGACACACACACTGACACACACTCATACATACACACACACTCATACATACACACACACATCCACTCATACATCCATACAAACACACACACTGACACACACACACACACACACACACACACACACACACACATCCACTCATACATACACACATACACACATACAAACACACACACTGACACACACACACACACACACACACACATCCATACAAACACACATCCACGCATACACATACATTTGAGCGCAGGTAGCGGCGCGAAAAGTTGAATTTCTTCTTCTTCGCCGCTGTCTGTCGGCTCCCCTCTCCCTGCTGTGTGCGCGCGGCCCTTCTATAGAAAGGCTGACTCACGTCAGCCAACTGAAAATCCGCTTGCGCGCACGGCGTAGCACGCGCACGGCACTATAGAACGTGCCTTACAGTGCGCATCAAATACAAATACCACTTACAGTGTGAGCACATTCACATCTCAGCCAGGTCTGCAAACTACAAGCAAGTAAAACAATTGTAAATATCCCCTCGCAGAGGGTTTTCCTCAGAAACACCTCCTGTAAACGCCGCAGGCCAAACACAACCTTCTGCAAAATGTGTAACAATCTGACTGGCTCATTTACACAAATGTAAGTGATAAAAGAAAGTGTTCTCCACACGTCCTTATCAGGAACCATTCTGCGACTTCCTATTTTAGGAGCGGGAAGTTTCTGTTTAGCTGCAGATCGCACTGTGTTTCTGTGTTTTCTCTTTTTTCCCTTGCGCTGTAGGGTAAATATTTTACGTTGGACTATTTCTTCTCTCTCCGGGTGAGAGAGATTTCCTTGAGCTGCTGGGAAAACTAGTATTAGCATTTTTATTGTATTTTCCATTAATTTTTTTTTATTATTATATTCCACATTTGTGTCACTTGCACACTTTCACCACTTTGTCACTTATTTTTCACGTTGATGTTTTAAGTAGCACAACTAATAATTTTCTAATGAAAAGAAAGTATTTGGATGCTTTTGTTTCTTTTTAAATGGCCTCTGAATGTCAAGTGTTTAATTTACCCTTGCCGCCCTTTCCTACCCAAAGAACCAATGAAAATAAGGACGTGGGATAGAGGGGTGCTTTGTCTGTGCAAACTCTTGTTGAACACGAGTGACATCAGACAATAGAGACAAAAGCCAGAGGAAATCAAAGCCCTTATCCTATAAACAAACTAATATTAACAAATGATTTAAAAATACTTATAGGATGGGATAGAAATAGCCTGTCCGTCTGTAACTTACCCATGGCACCGGTGTTGTGGCGCTAGTCAGTCACCGCCGCGATCAGCAACAGCGTACCCAATCCTGCTTTACTAGCTCGATATCAAAGCAGGATAGGGCGTGCTGTGACCGGTCACAGCAGTGTCTGACAGGTCAGTCACCATGGCTCTGCTTAGTGTGAAGTGCGAGCGAAGGGGGTGGGGGGTGTATCGGAGAGCAGGCAGGACACCGCGTGAGGTCTGTGGGGGAGAGGGAGGCGAGAGCTCCAGGACTCTGCCCGCCCCTGCTCTCAGTGTCAGTGTGTATGTGAGAGTGTCAGTGAGTGTGTGTCAGTGAGCATCAGCGTGTCAGTGCCACAGATATTGTGCTTCCCTCCCTGCCACCGCTGAACACAACTTTGGCTCCTACAAATTCTAGCTGGCGCCTATGTTTTTAACATTATTTTCCATCCCTGCTTACAGGTATTGGATTTTTGTAAAAACAAAACAAAAAAAAACCAGCATCAATTACCCAGATGTAACACCTTAAACATGTTCAAAGGATTGGTGTACTTTGGTCATAAGAGGGAATGCCCCTTTAAAGATTTCAAGTGAGACAGTATAAGGGAGTTATTGGAATTGCTTGGAAACTAATAATAATAAATGTTTGTTCTTGTATAGCGCTGCTAGTTTTACGTAGCGCTATAGAGACATTTTGCAGACACAGTCCCTGCCCCGCAGAGCTTACAATCTATGTTTTTGGTGCCTGAGGAACAGAGAGATAAAGTGACTTGCCCAAGGTCACATGGAGCCAACACCAGGAATTGAACCAGATTCGATTCGTGTTGCAAACTCAGTGCCAGTCAGTGTCTTTACTCACTGAGCCGCTCCTTCTCAACTAAGGGACATTAAACTGCTAGTACACATTTCCGAACAGAAACAGCTATATTCACAGTTTCCATATGTCCAAACCATGTGAAAATAGCATTTTCATCTCAATTTGGATCCAGCTGTGCAAGTCATGCACTATGCAAATTGTGTCTGCAAATGCAGCAATCTTGCAACATTAGGTATGCACGTGGTATTCAATAAACTGTGAGCTTACTATAATGTACTCTCTCACCGTTAAATCCACAATCAAATTGCATGCTGTTTTCAGGCGATTTTGCGTTGCAATATCAGAGTTTATTGAATATGTCCCACAGTGTGAAGCAGAGCACATCTGATGCAGAAAGCAATATTTCTGCACAGATAATTCAGCCAAAGCTCACGTGAAATGACAGCCCATTTTTGAGCGGTTTTCCATGGCAAAAATCACAGTTTAACGAATTAGGAAGTATATCTTACATAGGGATGCCAGCTTGTTATGGGAATATGGAAGTATATCTTACATAGGGATGCCAGCTTGTGTGGGGAATATGGAAGTATATCTTACATAGGAATGCCAGCTTGTGTGGGGAATATGGAAGTATATCTTACATAGGGATGCCAGCTTGTTATGGGAATATGGAAGTATATCTTACATAGGAATGCCAGCTTGTGTGGGGAATATGGAAGTATATCTTACATAGGGATGCCAGCTTGTTTGGGGAATATGGAAGTATATCTTACATAGGAATGCCAGCTTGTGTGGGGAATATGGAAGTATATCTTACATAGGGATGCCAGCTTGTGTGGGGAATATGGAAGTATATCTTACATAGGGATGCCAGCTTGTTTGGGGAATATGGAAGTATATCTTACATAGGGATGCCAGCTTGTGTGGGGAATATGGAAGTATATCTTACATAGGGATGCCAGCTTGTTTGGGGAATATGGAAGTATATCTTACATAGGGATGCCAGCTTGTTTGGGGAATATGGAAGTATATCTTACATAGGGATGCCAGCTTGTGTGGGGAATATGGAAGTATATCTTACATAGGGATGCCAGCTTGTGTGGGGAATATGGAAGTATATCTTACATAGGGATGCCAGCTTGTTATGGGAATATGGAAGTATATCTTACATAGGGATGCCAGCTTGTGTGGGGAATATGGAAGTATATCTTACATAGGGATGCCAGCTTGTGTGGGGAATATGGAAGTATATCTTACATAGGGATGCCAGCTTGTGTGGGGAATATGGAAGTATATCTTACATAGGGATGCCAGCTTGTGTGGGGAATATGGAAGTATATCTTACATAGGAATGCCAGCTTGTGTGGGGAATATGGAAGTATATCTTACATAGGGATGCCAGCTTGTTATGGGAATATGGAAGTATATCTTACATAGGGATGCCAGCTTGTGTGGGGAATATGGAAGTATATCTTACATAGGGATGCCAGCTTGTGTGGGGAATATGGAAGTATATCTTACATAGGGATGCCAGCTTGTGTGGGGAATATGGAAGTATATCTTACATAGGGATGCCAGCTTGTTATGGGAATATGGAAGTATATCTTACATAGGGATGCCAGCTTGTTTGGGGAATATGGAAGTATATCTTACATAGGTATGCCAGCTTGTTTGGGGAATATGGAAGTATATCTTACATAGGGATGCCAGCTTGTGTGGGGAATATGGAAGTATATCTTACATAGGGATGCCAGCTTGTGTGGGGAATATGGAAGTATATCTTACATAGGGATGCCAGCTTGTGTGGGGAATATGGAAGTATATCTTACATAGGGATGCCAGCTTGTGTGGGGAATATGGAAGTATATCTTACATAGGGATGCCAGCTTGTGTGGGGAATATGGAAGTATATCTTACATAGGGATGCCAGCTTGTTTGGGGAATATGGAAGTATATCTTACATAGGGATGCCAGCTTGTGTGGGGAATATGGAAGTATATCTTACATAGGGATGCCAGCTTGTGTGGGGAATATGGAAGTATATCTTACATAGGGATGCCAGCTTGTTTGGGGAATATGGAAGTATATCTTACATAGGGATGCCAGCTTGTTTGGGGAATATGGAAGTATATCTTACATAGGGATGCCAGCTTGTGTGGGGAATATGGAAGTATATCTTACATAGGGATGCCAGCTTGTTTGTGGAATATGGAAGTATATCTTACATAGGGATGCCAGCTTGTTTGGGGAATATGGAAGTATATCTTACATAGGGATGCCAGCTTGTTATGGGAATATGGAAGTATATCTTACATAGGGATGCCAGCTTGTGTGGGGAATATGGAAGTATATCTTACATAGGGATGCCAGCTTGTGTGGGGAATATGGAAGTATATCTTACATAGGGATGCCAGCTTGTGTGGGGAATATGGAAGTATATCTTACATAGGGATGCCAGCTTGTGTGGGGAATATGGAAGTATATCTTACATAGGGATGCCAGCTTGTTTGGGGAATATGGAAGTATATCTTACATAGGGATGCCAGCTTGTGTGGGGAATATGGAAGTATATCTTACATAGGGATGCCAGCTTGTTTGGGGAATATGGAAGTATATCTTACATAGGGATGCCAGCTTGTGTGGGGAATATGGAAGTATATCTTACATAGGGATGCCAGCTTGTGTGGGGAATATGGAAGTATATCTTACATAGGGATGCCAGCTTGTGTGGGGAATATGGAAGTATATCTTACATAGGGATGCCAGCTTGTGTGGGGAATATGGAAGTATATCTTACATAGGGATGCCAGCTTGTGTGGGGAATATGGAAGTATATCTTACATAGGGATGCCAGCTTGTGTGGGGAATATGGAAGTATATCTTACATAGGGATGCCAGCTTGTGTGGGGAATATGGAAGTATATCTTACATAGGGATGCCAGCTTGTGTGGGGAATATGGAAGTATATCTTACATAGGGATGCCAGCTTGTGTGGGGAATATGGAAGTATATCTTACATAGGGATGCCAGCTTGTTATGGGAATATGGAAGTATATCTTACATAGGGATGCCAGCTTGTTATGGGAATATGGAAGTATATCTTACATAGGGATGCCAGCTTGTGTGGGGAATATGGAAGTATATCTTACATAGGGATGCCAGCTTGTTTGGGGAATATGGAAGTATATCTTACATAGGGATGCCAGCTTGTGTGGGGAATATGGAAGTATATCTTACATAGGGATGCCAGCTTGTGTGGGGAATATGGAAGTATATCTTACATAGGGATGCCAGCTTGTTATGGGAATATGGAAGTATATCTTACATAGGGATGCCAGCTTGTTTGGGGAATATGGAAGTATATCTTACATAGGTATGCCAGCTTGTTTGGGGAATATGGAAGTATATCTTACATAGGGATGCCAGCTTGTGTGGGGAATATGGAAGTATATCTTACATAGGGATGCCAGCTTGTGTGGGGAATATGGAAGTATATCTTACATAGGGATGCCAGCTTGTGTGGGGAATATGGAAGTATATCTTACATAGGGATGCCAGCTTGTGTGGGGAATATGGAAGTATATCTTACATAGGGATGCCAGCTTGTGTGGGGAATATGGAAGTATATCTTACATAGGGATGCCAGCTTGTTTGGGGAATATGGAAGTATATCTTACATAGGGATGCCAGCTTGTGTGGGGAATATGGAAGTATATCTTACATAGGGATGCCAGCTTGTTATGGGAATATGGAAGTATATCTTACATAGGGATGCCAGCTTGTTTGGGGAATATGGAAGTATATCTTACATAGGGATGCCAGCTTGTTTGGGAATATGGAAGTATATCTTACATAGGAATGCCAGCTTGTTTGGGGAATATGGAAGTATATCTTACATAGGGATGCCAGCTTGTGTGGGGAATATGGAAGTATATCTTACATAGGGATGCCAGCTTGTTATGGGAATATGGAAGTATATCTTACATAGGGATGCCAGCTTGTTTGGGGAATATGGAAGTATATCTTACATAGGGATGCCAGCTTGTTTGGGAATATGGAAGTATATCTTACATAGGAATGCCAGCTTGTTTGGGGAATATGGAAGTATATCTTACATAGGGATGCCAGCTTGTTATGGGAATATGGAAGTATATCTTACATAGGAATGCCAGCTTGTTTGGGGAATATGGAAGTATATCTTACATAGGGATGCCAGCTTGTTATGGGAATATGGAAGTATATCTTACATAGGAATGCCAGCTTGTGTGGGGAATATGGAAGTATATCTTACATAGGGATGCCAGCTTGTTATGGGAATATGGAAGTATATCTTACATAGGGATGCCAGCTTGTTTGGGAATATGGAAGTATATCTTACATAGGAATGCCAGCTTTTTTGGGGAATATGGAAGTATATCTTACATAGGGATGCCAGCTTGTTATGGGAATATGGAAGTATATCTTACATAGGAATGCCAGCTTGTTTGGGGAATATGGAAGTATATATTACATAGGGATGCCAGCTTGTTATGGGAATATGGAAGTATATCTTACATAGGGATGCCAGCTTGTGTGGGGAATATGGAAGTATATCTTACATAGGGATGCCAGCTTGTGTGGGGAATATGGAAGTATATCTTACATAGGAATGCCAGCTTGTTTGGGAATATGGAAGTATATCTTACATAGGGATGCCAGCTTGTTATGGGGAATATGGAAGTATATCTTACATAGGGATGCCAGCTTGTGTGGGGGATATGGAAGTATATCTTACATAGGGATGCCAGCTTGTTTGGGGAATATGGAAGTATATCTTACATAGGGATGCCAGCTTGTTTGGGGAATATGGAAGTATATCTTACATAGGGATGCCAGCTTGTGTGGGGGATATGGAAGTATATCTTACATAGGGATGCCAGCTTGTGTGGGGAATATGGAAGTATATCTTACATAGGGATGCCAGCTTGTTTGGGGAATATGGAAGTATATCTTACATAGGGATGCCAGCTTGTGTGGGGAATATGGAAGTATATCTTACATAGGGATGCCAGCTTGTGTGGGGAATATGGAAGTATATCTTACATAGGGATGCCAGCTTGTGTGGGGAATATGGAAGTATATCTTACATAGGAATGCCAGCTTGTTTGGGAATATGGAAGTATATCTTACATAGGGATGCCAGCTTGTTTGGGGAATATGGAAGTATATCTTACATAGGAATGCCAGCTTGTGTGGGGAATATGGAAGTATATCTTACATAGGGATGCCAGCTTGTGTGGGGAATATGGAAGTATATCTTACATAGGAATGCCAGCTTGTTATGGGAATATGGAAGTATATCTTACATAGGGATGCCAGCTTGTGTGGGGAATATGGAAGTATATCTTACATAGGGATGCCAGCTTGTGTGGGGAATATGGAAGTATATCTTACATAGGGATGCCAGCTTGTGTGGGGAATATGGAAGTATATCTTACATAGGGATGCCAGCTTGTTTGGGGAATATGGAAGTATATCTTACATAGGGATGCCAGCTTGTGTGGGGAATATGGAAGTATATCTTACATAGGGATGCCAGCTTGTTATGGGAATATGGAAGTATATCTTACATAGGGATGCCAGCTTGTTATGGGAATATGGAAGTATATCTTACATAGGGATGCCAGCTTGTTATGGGAATATGGAAGTATATCTTACATAGGGATGCAAGCTTGTGTGGGGAATATGGAAGTATATCTTACATAGGGATGCCAGCTTGTGTGGGGAATATGGAAGTATATCTTACATAGGGATGCCAGCTTGTGTGGGGAATATGGAAGTATATCTTACATAGGGATGCCAGCTTGTTTGGGAATATGGAAGTATATCTTACATAGGGATGCCAGCTTGTTATGGGAATATGGAAGTATATCTTACATAGGGATGCCAGCTTGTTATGGGAATATGGAAGTATATCTTACATAGGAATGCCAGCTTGTTATGGGAATATGGAAGTATATCTTACATAGGGATGCCAGCTTGTTTTGGGAATATGGAAGTATATCTTACATAGGAATGCCAGCTTGTGTGGGGAATATGGAAGTATATCTTACATAGGAATGCCAGCTTGTGTGGGGAATATGGAAGTATATCTTACATAGGGATGCCAGCTTGTGTGGGGAATATGGAAGTATATCTTACATAGGGATGCCAGCTTGTTTGGGGAATATGGAAGTATATCTTACATAGGAATGCCAGCTTGTGTGGGGAATATGGAAGTATATCTTACATAGGGATGCCAGCTTGTTATGGGAATATGGAAGTATATCTTACATAGGAATGCCAGCTTGTTTGGGGAATATGGAAGTATATCTTACATAGGGATGCCAGCTTGTTATGGGAATATGGAAGTATATCTTACATAGGGATGCCAGCTTGTGTGGGGAATATGGAAGTATATCTTACATAGGGATGCCAGCTTGTGTGGAGAATATGGAAGTATATCTTACATAGGAATGCCAGCTTGTTTGGGAATATGGAAGTATATCTTACATAGGGATGCCAGCTTGTTATGGGGAATATGGAAGTATATCTTACATAGGGATGCCAGCTTGTGTGGGGGATATGGAAGTATATCTTACATAGGGATGCCAGCTTGTTTGGGGAATATGGAAGTATATCTTACATAGGGATGCCAGCTTGTTTGGGGAATATGGAAGTATATCTTACATAGGGATGCCAGCTTGTGTGGGGGATATGGAAGTATATCTTACATAGGGATGCCAGCTTGTGTGGGGAATATGGAAGTATATCTTACATAGGGATGCCAGCTTGTTTGGGGAATATGGAAGTATATCTTACATAGGGATGCCAGCTTGTGTGGGGAATATGGAAGTATATCTTACATAGGGATGCCAGCTTGTGTGGGGAATATGGAAGTATATCTTACATAGGGATGCCAGCTTGTGTGGGGAATATGGAAGTATATCTTACATAGGAATGCCAGCTTGTTTGGGAATATGGAAGTATATCTTACATAGGGATGTCAGCTTGTTTGGGGAATATGGAAGTATATCTTACATAGGAATGCCAGCTTGTGTGGGGAATATGGAAGTATATCTTACATAGGGATGCCAGCTTGTGTGGGGAATATGGAAGTATATCTTACATAGGAATGCCAGCTTGTTATGGGAATATGGAAGTATATCTTACATAGGGATGCCAGCTTGTGTGGGGAATATGGAAGTATATCTTACATAGGGATGCCAGCTTGTGTGGGGAATATGGAAGTATATCTTACATAGGGATGCCAGCTTGTGTGGGGAATATGGAAGTATATCTTACATAGGGATGCCAGCTTGTTTGGGGAATATGGAAGTATATCTTACATAGGGATGCCAGCTTGTGTGGGGAATATGGAAGTATATCTTACATAGGGATGCCAGCTTGTTATGGGAATATGGAAGTATATCTTACATAGGGATGCCAGCTTGTTATGGGAATATGGAAGTATATCTTACATAGGGATGCCAGCTTGTTATGGGAATATGGAAGTATATCTTACATAGGGATGCCAGCTTGTGTGGGGAATATGGAAGTATATCTTACATAGGGATGCCAGCTTGTGTGGGGAATATGGAAGTATATCTTACATAGGGATGCCAGCTTGTGTGGGGAATATGGAAGTATATCTTACATAGGGATGCCAGCTTGTTTGGGAATATGGAAGTATATCTTACATAGGGATGCCAGCTTGTTATGGGAATATGGAAGTATATCTTACATAGGGATGCCAGCTTGTTATGGGAATATGGAAGTATATCTTACATAGGAATGCCAGCTTGTTATGGGAATATGGAAGTATATCTTACATAGGGATGCCAGCTTGTTTTGGGAATATGGAAGTATATCTTACATAGGAATGCCAGCTTGTGTGGGGAATATGGAAGTATATCTTACATAGGAATGCCAGCTTGTGTGGGGAATATGGAAGTATATCTTACATAGGGATGCCAGCTTGTGTGGGGAATATGGAAGTATATCTTACATAGGGATGCCAGCTTGTTTGGGGAATATGGAAGTATATCTTACATAGGAATGCCAGCTTGTGTGGGGAATATGGAAGTATATCTTACATAGGGATGCCAGCTTGTTTGGGGAATATGGAAGTATATCTTACATAGGGATGCCAGCTTGTGTGGGGAATATGGAAGTATATCTTACATAGGGATGCCAGCTTGTGTGGGGAATATGGAAGTATATCTTACATAGGAATGCCAGCTTGTGTGGGGAATATGGAAGTATATCTTACATAGGAATGCCAGCTTGTGTGGGGAATATGGAAGTATATCTTACATAGGGATGCCAGCTTGTTTGGGGAATATGGAAGTATATCTTACATAGGGATGCCAGCTTGTTTGGGGAATATGGAAGTATATCTTACATAGGAATGCCAGCTTGTTTGGGGAATATGGAAGTATATCTTACATAGGGATGCCAGCTTGTTTGGGGAATATGGAAGTATATCTTACATAGGGATGCCAGCTTGTTATGGGAATATGGAAGTATATCTTACATAGGAATGCCAGCTTGTTATGGGAATATGGAAGTATATCTTACATAGGAATGCCAGCTTGTTATGGGAATATGGAAGTATATCTTACATAGGGATGCCAGCTTGTTTGGGGAATATGGAAGTATATCTTACATAGGAATGCCAGCTTGTTTGGGGAATATGGAAGTATATCTTACATAGGGATGCCAGCTTGTTTGGGGAATATGGAAGTATATCTTACATAGGGATGCCAGCTTGTTTGGGGAATATGGAAGTATATCTTACATAGGAATGCCAGCTTGTTATGGGAATATGGAAGTATATCTTACATAGGAATGCCAGCTTGTGTGGGGAATATGGAAGTATATCTTACATAGGGATGCCAGCTTGTGTGGGGAATATGGAAGTATATCTTACATAGGGATGCCAGCTTGTGTGGGGAATATGGAAGTATATCTTACATAGGAATGCCAGCTTGTGTGGGGAATATGGAAGTATATCTTACATAGGGATGCCAGCTTGTTTGGGGAATATGGAAGTATATCTTACATAGGGATGCCAGCTTGTTTGGGGAATATGGAAGTATATCTTACATAGGGATGCCAGCTTGTTTGGGGAATATGGAAGTATATCTTACATAGGGATGCCAGCTTGTTTGGGGAATATGGAAGTATATCTTACATAGGGATGCCAGCTTGTTTGGGGAATATGGAAGTATATCTTACATAGGTATGCCAGCTTGTTTGGGGAATATGGAAGTATATCTTACATAGGGATGCCAGCTTGTTATGGGAATATGGAAGTATATCTTACATAGGGATGCCAGCTTGTGTGGGGAATATGGAAGTATATCTTACATAGGGATGCCAGCTTGTTTGGGGAATATGGAAGTATATCTTACATAGGGATGCCAGCTTGTTTGGGGAATATGGAAGTATATCTTACATAGGGATGCCAGCTTGTTTGGGGAATATGGAAGTATATCTTACATAGGGATGCCAGCTTGTGTGGGGAATATGGAAGTATATCTTACATAGGGATGCCAGCTTGTGTGGGGAATATGGAAGTATATCTTACATAGGGATGCCAGCTTGTGTGGGGAATATGGAAGTATATCTTACATAGGGATGCCAGCTTGTTTTGGGAATATGGAAGTATATCTTACATAGGGATGCCAGCTTGTGTGGGGAATATGGAAGTATATCTTACATAGGGATGCCAGCTTGTTTTGGGAATATGGAAGTATATCTTACATAGGGATGCCAGCTTGTGTGGGGAATATGGAAGTATATCTTACATAGGGATGCCAGCTTGTTTGGGGAATATGGAAGTATATCTTACATAGGGATGCCAGCTTGTTTGGGGAATATGGAAGTATATCTTACATAGGGATGCCAGCTTGTTTGGGGAATATGGAAGTATATCTTACATAGGGATGCCAGCTTGTGTGGGGAATATGGAAGTATATCTTACATAGGGATGCCAGCTTGTTTTGGGAATATGGAAGTATATCTTACATAGGGATGCCAGCTTGTGTGGGGAATATGGAAGTATATCTTACATAGGGATGCCAGCTTGTTTGGGGAATATGGAAGTATATCTTACATAGGGATGCCAGCTTGTGTGGGGAATATGGAAGTATATCTTACATAGGGATGCCAGCTTGTGTGGGGAATATGGAAGTATATCTTACATAGGAATGCCAGCTTGTGTGGGGAATATGGAAGTATATCTTACATAGGGATGCCAGCTTGTTTGGGGAATATGGAAGTATATCTTACATAGGGATGCCAGCTTGTTTGGGGAATATGGAAGTATATCTTACATAGGGATGCCAGCTTGTGTGGGGAATATGGAAGTATATCTTACATAGGGATGCCAGCTTGTGTGGGGAATATGGAAGTATATCTTACATAGGGATGCCAGCTTGTGTGGGGAATATGGAAGTATATCTTACATAGGGATGCCAGCTTGTTTGGGGAATATGGAAGTATATCTTACATAGGGATGCCAGCTTGTTATGGGGAATATGGAAGTATATCTTACATAGGGATGCCAGCTTGTTTGGGGAATATGGAAGTATATCTTACATAGGGATGCCAGCTTGTTTGGGGAATATGGAAGTATATCTTACATAGGGATGCCAGCTTGTTTGGGGAATATGGAAGTATATCTTACATAGGGATGCCAGCTTGTTTGGGGAATATGGAAGTATATCTTACATAGGGATGCCAGCTTGTTATGGGGAATATGGAAGTATATCTTACATAGGGATGCCAGCTTGTTTGGGGAATATGGAAGTATATCTTACATAGGGATGCCAGCTTGTTTGGGGAATATGGAAGTATATCTTACATAGGGATGCCAGCTTGTTTGGGGAATATGGAAGTATATCTTACATAGGAATGCCAGCTTGTGTGGGGAATATGGAAGTATATCTTACATAGGGATGCCAGCTTGTTTGGGGAATATGGAAGTATATCTTACATAGGGATGCCAGCTTGTTTGGGGAATATGGAAGTATATCTTACATAGGGATGCCAGCTTGTGTGGGGAATATGGAAGTATATCTTACATAGGAATGCCAGCTTGTTTGGGAATATGGAAGTATATCTTACATAGGGATGCCAGCTTGTTTGGGGAATATGGAAGTATATCTTACATAGGGATGACAGCTTGTTTGGGGAATATGGAAGTATATCTTACATAGGGATGCCAGCTTGTTTGGGGAATATGGAAGTATATCTTACATAGGGATGCCAGCTTGTGTGGGGAATATGGAAGTATATCTTACATAGGGATGCCAGCTTGTTTGGGGAATATGGAAGTATATCTTACATAGGGATGCCAGCTTGTGTGGGGAATATGGAAGTATATCTTACATAGGGATGCCAGCTTGTTATGGGAATATGGAAGTATATCTTACATAGGGATGCCAGCTTGTTTGGGGAATATGGAAGTATATCTTACATAGGGATGCCAGCTTGTTATGGGAATATGGAAGTATATCTTACATAGGGATGCCAGCTTGTTATGGGAATATGGAAGTATATCTTACATAGGGATGCCAGCTTGTGTGGGGAATATGGAAGTATATCTTACATAGGGATGCCAGCTTGTGTGGGGAATATGGAAGTATATCTTACATAGGGATGCCAGCTTGTTATGGGAATATGGAAGTATATCTTACATAGGGATGCCAGCTTGTGTGGGGAATATGGAAGTATATCTTACATAGGGATGCCAGCTTGTTATGGGAATATGGAAGTATATCTTACATAGGGATGCCAGCTTGTTTGGGGAATATGGAAGTATATCTTACATAGGGATGCCAGCTTGTGTGGGGAATATGGAAGTATATCTTACATAGGGATGCCAGCTTGTGTGGGGAATATGGAAGTATATCTTACATAGGGATGCCAGCTTGTGTGGGGAATATGGAAGTATATCTTACATAGGGATGCCAGCTTGTTATGGGAATATGGAAGTATATCTTACATAGGGATGCCAGCTTGTGTGGGGAATATGGAAGTATATCTTACATAGGGATGCCAGCTTGTTTTGGGAATATGGAAGTATATCTTACATAGGGATGCCAGCTTGTTATGGGAATATGGAAGTATATCTTACATAGGGATGCCAGCTTGTTATGGGAATATGGAAGTATATCTTACATAGGGATGCCAGCTTGTTTGGGGAATATGGAAGTATATCTTACATAGGGATGCCAGCTTGTTTTGGGAATATGGAAGTATATCTTACATAGGGATGCCAGCTTGTTATGGGAATATGGAAGTATATCTTACATAAGCCCTTACATCATAGCCAGCTTCCTATTGGCCCATGTGACAGGGGGCTTTAAACCTGACCAGGACATACCCCGCTAAGGAGGTAAGTATCTCAGGAAGCAGGGATCCACAGAGCCGAGATGAATGCAGTTCAGCTCCAGAGACCCTCCACTCCAATTCTACATATGTTAAAAATGTAAATTTAAAAAAAGGAAAGCAGCAATCTTGCAACATGTTCCCTCTTGTGGCCCCTGAGCCCTGAGTGGAGCAGTACTCAGGGTAGGCCAGGCTATTTATGGCTGGCTTGTGAAAGGCTCGTATATTTTGCCCAGCCCGGATATATATTTGTAATTAACACATGCTACATTTTTTTACAAATTTTTAAATATTTCGCTAACAAAACATACATGCCATTTTCAAAATCCTCCTGGTAAACCAGAGAACCAGAGTCTTTCACGGGAGCTAAGATCACTGGTGTCCTATTTTTAATTTGTGCAACTAAAAACCTTATGGCGTTTCATCTGTACTTAGAAAACATTAATTATAAAGACACAAAGCAACAACGTTTTAATTAAATACACTCCTTCATTCATTAGTAAACAAATAGAGTAAATAAATGCTTTAAATTTATATGGAGACAATTAGGACTAAATGTATCAAACACATGGAGATTATTATACACACTACAATGAGATACTGGGGTGACGTGAGGACATAAGAGTGTGTGGGGATAAGCTGCTAATACACTAGACAAAGACCTTCACAGAACATGCAGGGGCGTTCAAGGTTATCTTCTCAACAGGTACTGGAATATTTAATGCTCGTTACACCAATATAACAAACAAATGTGATCAGCCACTCATAATATGAAGACGTGCAAAAATGAGCCCAGCAATTAAAGCAGGGTATTGGTGTTTATTATCAAATACATGTATATCGGGAGTTCTAAAAACATTTTCTGGGAGCCCGTGACCAACGCCTACTCCTGACACATTCCATGTGTAAAGGTGCAACTCCTGATAGCTGACCAAAAGACAATATTTTGTACAGAATTTAACAATCAATTGGCTTCCAAGCTATGCTACGATACCTGCCTGGAGCAGGTAAGACAAATCTGTGGCATCTATTCTAATACCATAGGTCATTAGAATTTAGGGAACATGGGATCGTATATGAACACTTCCTCATTACTGTAGAAATTTAGATTTCTCATGAACAAGCTCTGAAGGCTTTGCTAATATTTCTGTGAAAAAATGTTTACATATATTTGAAAAGATTAAGAATTAAAATAGCCCAAATGTTTTTATTTTTTTCCCATACCCAACTTCCCTGCAAAAGCTGTTTTGTGAATATGGCTAGATTAGTTACAAATACAGGCAGTCCTCGATTATCCAACACAATGCGTTACTTAAAATGGCGTTGGATAGCGAAACGTCTTCCCATAGGAACACTGTTTAAATGAAAGGTTCCGCTCCTGAAGGCATTTTTAATGCTAAAATACACAAAATATTTTACTCAGGCAATAAGATATGCAGCACACACATACATTATATAGTGTAGATACTGTATTATATATATAATATAACATAATATATCATGTAATTTAATAATATAATATATTATATAGTATAATATAATATTATATGATATGATATATATATTATATACACATAAACAACTTTGCAAAGCGTCGTAAGAGTGTTGGATAAGCCGTTTTGGCGTTGTAAAAATGAATATAGGTATGCATTGCATAGCGTTGGATAAGCCATTCGTTGTAAAGCGAAGCGTTGTAAAACGAGGACTGCCTGTAGCTGGTTGAATTGAAAAGAAATTGGTCAAGGAATAGACCAGTGGTGTTCAACCTTTTTTTAGTTAAGGAATCCTAAAATTATATTGAGAAATTCTGTGGAATCCCCACCCTCTCTAATAGCGCGTCTGAGATCAGATGCATTGTAAGGAACCCCAACCCTCTCTAATAGCGCGTCTGAGATCAGATGCATTGTAAGGAACCCCAACGCTCTATAATAGCGCGTCTGAGATCAGATGCATTGTAAGGAACCCCAACGCTCTATAATAGCGCGTCTGAGATCAGATGCATTGTAAGGAACCCCAACCCTCTCTAATAGCGCGTCTGAGATCAGATGCATTGTAAGGAACCCCAACACTCTATAATAGCGCGTCTGAGATCAGATGCATTGTAAGGAACCCCAACCATCTCTAATAGCGCGTCTGAGATCAGATGCATTGTAAGGAACCCCAACGCTCTATAATAGCGCGTCTGAGATCAGATGCATTGTAAGGAACCCCAACCCTCTCTAATAGCGCGTCTGAGATCAGATGTATTGTAAGGAACCCCAACCCTCTCTAATAGCGCGTCTGAGATCAGATGCATTGTAAATTCCTCTGTATTTGGGACAATTTTGAAACTACCTTAAAAATTGCACGAAACCCATTAGGAATGCCCGGGGAACCAAAGGGTTCCTACGAACCCCGGTTGAAAAACACTGGGATAGACAATAGGAAGCAGCAGTAAAAGGAATTGGATTTAGTGAGGAGAATACAAAAGGACCAGCACTGGGGCAATTCAATTACATAATCAATTATATTTGTAAAATGATGCCCTTTTCCAGAAGACACCAATATTTTCAACAATGTGGACAATACGAGAACTATCTAGATATGTTAATGGCATCACTGAATGGGACAATTTGAAATAAATGCTAAGGCTTCGATTATAGTGCCGGCGTGCGCGTGCTGGAGCACATGGCGTCGCGCGCGCCTGTCGCCCAAGCGATTAGGGCACTCTGATGGGGAGGCAATGGGCAGGCATGGCTGTGACCCCTCCAGGCTGGTTTGCCCTCATTGGCTGAACCGTTCAAGCGACGTGGCTGTCGCACGAAAAAACAAAATAGTTTGTTTCTTCAAAATTAAGCCGGAATTCTAAAATTATATTGAGAAATTCTGTGGAATCCCCACCCTCTCTAATAGCGCGTCTGAGATCAGATGCATTGTAAGGAACCCCAACGCTCTATAATAGCGCGTCTGAGATCAGATGCATTGTAAGGAACCCCAACCCTCTCTAATAGCGCGTCTGAGATCAGATGCATTGTAAGGAACCCCAACGCTCTATAATAGCGCGTCTGAGATCAGATGCATTGTAAGGAACCCCAACCCTCTCTAATAGCGCGTCTGAGATCAGATGCATTGTAAGGAACCCCAACGCTCTATAAAGCGCGTCTGAGATCAGATGCATTGTAAGGAACCCCAACCCTCTCTAATAGCGCGTCTGAGATCAAATGCATTGTAAGGAACCCCAACGCTCTATAATAGCGCGTCTGAGATCAGATGCATTGTAAGGAACCCCAACCATCTCTAATAGCGCGTCTGAGATCAGATGCATTGTAAGGAACCCCAACCCTCTCTAATAGCGCGTCTGAGATCAGATGCATTGTAAGGAACCCCAACCCTCTCTAATAGCGCGTCTGAGATCAGATGCATTGTAAGGAACCCCAACCCTCTCTAATAGCGCGTCTGAGATCAGATGCATTGTAAGGAACCCCAACCCTCTCTAATAGCGCGTCTGAGATCAGATGCATTGTAAATTCCTCTGCATTTGGGACAATTTTGAAATTACCTTAAAAATTGCACGAAACCCATTAGGAATGCCCGGGGAACCAAAGGGTTCCTACGAACCCCGGTTGAAAAACACTGGGATAGACAATAGGAAGCAGCAGTAAAAGGAATTGGATTTAGTGAGGAGAATACAAAAGGACCAGCACTGGGGCAATTCAATTACATAATCAATTATATTTGTAAAATGATGCCCTTTTCCAGAAGACACCAATATTTTCAACAATGTGGACAATACGAGAACTATCTAGATATGTTAATGGCATCACTGAATGGGACAATTTGAAATAAATGCTAAGGCTTCGATTATAGTGCCGGCGTGCGCGTGCTGGAGCACATGGCGTCGCGCGCGCCTGTCGCCCAAGCGATTAGGGCACTCTGATGGGGAGGCAATGGGCAGGCATGGCTGTGACCCCTCCAGGCTGGTTTGCCCTCATTGGCTGAACCGTTCAAGTGACGCGGCTGTCGCAGGAAAAAACAAAATAGTTTGTTTCTTCAAAATTAAGCCGCACCATTGCGCTTCCTCGCGATCGCGCGCACTACGCCCAGCCCGATAGAGCTGCTGTATTTTGTTCGCGCCACGCATGCGCCGTTGTGCACACTATAATCGCGGCAAGTGCAAAATAATGAAAGAAACACAGAAGCGCACCAAGGGTTAAGGAAATGTATTAGACAATTGGTATAATAAAATTAGGCGCCTACCCATCCTCCTGGCTCCACCATTCTTGTACTGGCCGCTACTGGACATTTTTAATATGATGTGTAAGTTTTTACATTTTATTATACCAATTGTCTAATACATTTCCTTAACCCTTGGTGCGCTTCTGTGTTTCTTTCAATATCTTCTGACGTCGGAGTCTTCCTACGGAAGTTACCAGTGGAGGAGGGGCGCCTCCACACCACAGTAGCAGCAAGAGGGGAGAGTTGATCTACTTCAAGATCCCATCTAGGAAGCATGAGCGCGGATTGACTTTCCTGCCAAGTGCAAAATAAATGCAACATTTAAAACATGAGCAATAGAAACCCATGTAAACTATTTAATCAAAGGTAATCCCTTTACTTTCAGCTACCAGAAAGTAAAGTGACATGTGTATGGTCAAATCAGGTGACCTAAAAGTAGTCGAGTATTGCAGTAAGACAATGGGAACAATGGTCACAATATTAGGATACACAGACAGATGTATTACCAGCAGAAAATAAGAGGGGATTTCACTTTACATGTAACTGATAAGATCTCAGTTAAAATAGTGCGAGTTGTGGTGAATACAATGGTTATATTGCCGCTGGTGTGCAGCTGCTTTAGCTAGTTGTTAACTTGCTTCCCCCTGAAAAATGTTCAGTAAAAGCTTTTTTTTTTTTGGATTGTATTAACTGAAACAAAATGTCAAAACATAACTACTATAATAAATGTCCATTTTATTTTGGGTTAATTATTTGTATGCCATGTATGTTTATGACTGCTTTTGTAGTACATTTAAGTACTTCTGAAACAAGTTGCAACAGTTAAAAAATAAACAGCTGAAAAATTGGCAAAAATAAATAGTGTGCAGTTAAGGCTCATATCACATGATTTAACGTGTATACATGTAGGATTTGTGATACGTTTTAGAGGATCAACCTTACAGTTCTTTATTAATGAAATACTTCAAGAATAAACTAATAAGGTTTGAAAAGCTCAGTACATTATAATTTAGTCTATGAAGAACTGTAATCCTGGTCCCTTAAACGTTATCACAACGTACAATACCACCTGCATTTCTCCAGGCTACTAGGACTTTGGAATACATGAAAGGAAGAAAAAGGGATAGAAACGATACTTTCAAATAACTCATATGGTATAAAGATGTAGGGAAAATAGATTGTCTTGAAAAATTATCAAAACAAGGGGTCACGTACTGACATTGCACTCTGGTAGATTTAGGGGAAATGTGAAGAGAAAATATTTGTTGACAGTGCAGAAGATGCATGCAAGCTGCAGAACAAACATGATGAATCTCAAAATAGGGAAAACATTCAAGACCAAAGTTGACATTAATTGTACAGTAAACGGATTTTATAAACCGGCAGATGTTATTAATATTATCATTAATTTATCATTTGCTTTAAAACATAAAATAAAAAAAAGTAATTGAAAAGAACAAGAATAACAAAAAGATTAACAAATTAATAAATAGTGACACAATTGGCTCAGGAGGCCCGTGCTGCACGGGGTTTAGAGTCTAAGAGGTATAAAAGTGGAGGAGGACACAAGACAATCTTTGGGAGCATGTTGCTGGTGTTCTGGGGATGTATCATGTGAACTAATCAGTTTATTCATCATAAAGTGGACATCAGGAGGGTGCTGGATAAGCCTCTGACGCAATGAGTTTTTAAGGTACCTTTAAATGTTTGAACAGTAAGGCGAAGATTATAGTACCTGCGCGCCCACGTGAGACGGCGCACATAGCCTTGCGCACTCATGCAGCCCCAGTGATCCGTCACCTTGGCTGCAGGAGATTGGGGAGGCGTGGCGGCCGCGTCATGAAGCTGGTTCGCCCTCATTAGCTGAACCGCTCATGTGACGCGGACGTCACGTGGCCACGCTTGAAAAGACAAAATCATTTGTCTCTTCAAATCGCGGTATCGCACTCCGTCGTGTGCACACTAGGAGATGCCTGATAGGCGTTTGGCAACTTGTGGTTGGCGCGCACGTGCCATCGCGCGCTGAATAATCGCGGCCTAAGGGAGAATCAGACAGTGGGGGATATTGAATTCAAGAGGTGGGGTTCTGCTAAGAAGACATCTTTGAGGCAGGAGTAAGTTATCAGAGAAGAGGAGGGGAGTAGGACTTTGGCACAGCAGAGAGTGGCGCATACTTAGAAATAAGGTCTGAGATGTAGGATGGGGCATTATTGGGAAGAGCTTTATGTGAGGACCAGGGTTAGGAATTTGATTCTAATGGATATAGATATCCAGTGCATGGATTTGCATAGTGGAGCTGCAGATGAGGACTGCTGCTGGAAGCAGTAATGTTAGTATAGAATGGAGTGGTTATAGGGGGAGAGAGGAGAGAGGAGAGAGGAGAGAGGAGAGAGGAGAGAGGAGAGGAAGTCCAGTACGGAGAATGTAATGTAGATAATCTTTGTCTGCCAACAAGCCATGGTTTCTGCATTTTTATGTCTCTTAGTGGTATCAAAATCTAAAAGCTTTAAAAAAAAATTTAGCCAACCGATACAATTATTTTATGTCGCTTTCTTTGCTGCAAACTAACCTTCTATGTTTTCTCTGCAAGCGTCCTATTTATGTCTAGCCATGAATGAATGTTAGAAACGTGCCAAGTTATGGATACACAACAGATCTACTGCCAACAGAAGTGAATTACACCGGATTCAACTTCTGAGAAACCATCTAAACGGTCTTGATTCATCACAGAGAACAAACAGATCTTTAGGCAGCAGCGTGTGCTGAGAGTGAGTTAGACATTACTAATTCTACACAATAGCTTTCTGGGAAGACAGCACTTAAACAATACTGTATACAATACTGTATGCAGCTCAGTTACAACTCTCATGTATTTATTCCTCTTTCACGATGCTCAAAGTTCCCTACTATTATTTTGCAAGACAAAAACATCCAAAGTAGCAATGAAACGTGCACAAAATTCAGTGGCAACATAGTAATCACAATTAAACTGAAAACACTTCTGGGCATAGACGCATCCCATCGCTTCCATGAACTTACATTTAAAAAAATCCCTCTGTTGTGGGCCATATGTTTAGTAAATGATTGTTTATAAATTCATCCTAACATGCTGTGAAACTCATCAGTGTTAGCCCAACATGCTGCCACATTTTTGCAGCAGGCGCAACATTTTGAGCAGAAAATGATTATAATTACATTATGAATGTCATATGTTCAACAATATGGATTCCACTCTTAATTATTTTAAAGACGGGTCATCATCTATTTTTAGCAGCTTTCCTGCCTTGCTGCCATTCTTGTGATGCCACTGCTTTGGTCCCACGCAAGGAGAAACTGCCAGTGACTGAACTTTATAAATAATAATAGGAGGGGGGGGGGGGGTGGAATATGTAACACTTTATTTCAGTGACATATTTCCTGGTTTCTTTTCTGCAACATCTGAACTTGTAACATAGCAGCATCAGTCTTACAACATCTGATTCATTTTAAAAAACAGATCAGAGGAATTCATGACTCAGAGTCTGAATTTTCTGAACAGTAGGAAGACATTGTGGGTTTTAAAATCACTACAATGTGTATGCTTAAAGCGAGAGAGAGAGAGAGAGAGAGAGAGAGAGAGAGAGAGAGAGAGAGAGAGAGAGAGAGAGACAGACTGACTAGTTTCTATCATTGATTGTTTTCCTGAAACTTGTGCTTTCAGGACTAATTTGACAAGTTACTAAATGTGTCTTAAATGATGAAACACCTGTTAAAAATAGAACGGAGTATTACATGGGTGACTGGTTTCACCTTATTGCAACTCCAATGTATGTTGACAAGTGGGATGGGACATCAAGCAAATTTCTATTATCAAAGCTCCACTCCTTTGAGTACTCTTAACTCATCACCTTGATTTTAGTAGACCAGTAAAAACCCTTTGAAGATATAGGTATTAATGAAAGGGATTTAAAACTAGCTACAGTGCTAAAATCCCCATTCCAACTGATCTCTCCTTCCTTTGAGAAGATACAGTGATTGTCACCTGAACATACAACTGTATTTTGTTCAAAACAGATAAATGTAAAACATAGAATTCCTTTACACAACACATTATTAAAGGCCAATTGTGCTGGTGTGGTGGTGATCAATTGCACTGGTACTGTGGAATATATATATATATATCAACTGTAAATATTACTGTATGTTCATTTGCATGTCTTAGACAGGTCTGCAACCCTGTCTTTTTATATATATAGTGAGTTCTTCAGTATTAGGTGATACCTTTTTATTAGGTGATACCTATTATTATATATATAAAAAACACAAAAAGTAGCACTATGAGTTAGGAATAAGGTGATATAACTGTGCAATTTAAAGTGATACAAACTTAATCAATTAATAAATGATATTGTTAATAATTATATTATAAAAATAAATGATATATAAACCAAAAAGTGATGCAGTGAAAAAAGTGTCATATGTGTGTGTGTGTGTGTGTGTGTGTGTGTGTGTGTGTGTGTGTGTGTGTGTGTGTGTGTGTGTGTGTGTGTGTGTGTGTGTGTGTGTGTGTGTGTGTGTGTGTGTATATAACAAAAACCAATAGCATTGTTCGCACAAGCCAGGAAAACCACTAGTGTTTATTTAGACACATAAATTTGCATCACAAAGGAACTATATATCTCTAATGTTAGAGAATATTATACACTTGGAGCTTTGCTCTAATCTTTAACAGGCTGAGTCTTTCTTTAAATAAGGCGCATTGCCACTATTTTTGATAAAGCATTTCAAATACTGGTTAAATGATGTTGTCTATCAAATCAAACTTAAAGATAATTTTCAGTTTCAATAAATAGTGCATGGTTTCTATTGGATAACAATAGTCACACAATGTAGTGTAAGGGGCTTATTAAATCAGCCTCAAAGTGGCCCACCGCAGAAATCTGCTGACTTCAAGCAGCAAACTCAACCCTCAACACCAATGTATTTTCTTTTTGTTACAGAAGATGTAGCTTTCTATTGGCTTGCAGATCACATGATATTGGTAGTTGGATTGTACCCCTAGGAGGGAGCCCCAGCACGGTGAGTACCCGGTAATTATATCAGGAAACAGACGGTGCCTGATGTTGAAAACAGCTTGGTTCAGAACCCGGGGATTTGCAGCCTTAACTTGACTTGATCATATTGTTTGATTTAACATGTAGTCACCACTCTTACTAATGACATCAGTCGTCAGAAAAATCGTTCTGATGTCATTTGTAAAAGTGTTAATATAAGTGGTTGATTTAACTTGTGGTCACTAACCTCAATTTATGTGACAGTGACCTAACATAACATGTTACACAACGGCTGAAGGAGGACACTGAGGATGGGTTATCAATAAAGACGGGTGAATCTGCCCAAATCCGTTTCCCAGATGTTACCACCCAAAATCCATTTAGAAGTGTAAAATCTGCGGACGGATTTGGTCGGTTTTAATCTGCGCGGATTCATCAAAAACCGCCATTGGATACAATTCTTTGGTGGATTTGTAGAATCCAGTCGGTGTATTCAGCAGTCTGTGGCGAATTCTTAACAATCCGCCAACTGATTGCTGAATCCGCAGATTGGATTCTACAAATCACCAATGGATTGCGGAATCAGCGGAGTGTATTGGCAATTATAATAAAAAATCCACAAAACATTTTGAGATTGATCAAGTGAAATTCGCAGACCAAAGGAACAACCCCATCCGCAGCGGATCCAAATTCGGCAAAAAAATTGTCCATCTCTAGCTGTCAAGAAAAAAGATGAAGAAAGGGAAGAAAAGTATTTTTTTCCATGGAAACACCCTGAAAGGATTATTCTTCAAATCAACAGAGGATCATTAGTTTCAATCAAGAATGAAGATCGGGTAGTCTATTAGATCTAGGCCATTGGTCCCTGGGGGGTAATGGTTGGACCATTACGCCCTTGTCTTATCCCTACGAATTAGCTCCAGGGGAGTACTTGACCCTGAAGATCATGGAAGACCGCTCCATGGATGAGGAAAGTGTCTTATATTTTCAGGAATTTATTTGATACCAATGAGACAATGTGGGCTCTCTTTGAGAGGGCCAAGGTAGCCTCCCTGGCAATCACGGGGTAATGACCACTTTATATATTGCAATGTATGTTTTATTTGTGTATGGTATATGTACGGTGTATTGATATGTTCTTTTACATTTGTACCATGACATACAGACCTATTAGCCAGCTTTGCCACAGATTGTAAGCTCTCACACCGGTCCCTCACTACCTGTTTACTTATGTTTGTACATCATTGTTAATGTAGCTACTGCTCCTTCATTGTACAGTACCACACTCAAAAATATTGCCAAGCAATGCATTACTAGCCTCCTTGGTATGCAATGGTGGTAGGTAGCGTTTGAACCCCTTTGGAACATGAAGGTATTCTGAGGTATCCTCAGTCATCAAAGGGGTTAAAAAAAATGTATGCCATAGGATTTTGTAATAAATCCATAATTACCGTACCCTATGGTAAAACAGTTACTCCTCGTCCTAATGTCTACTTTATGTATATAGCGCTTATTCCGATTAAATCACGTGTATTACTGATGTAAAGTGCTATGTACATGGATGGACCTATATAAATAAAGATTACATACATACACTGTATACCCTTTTTTCCCACAATTGTAGGAAAAAAGGGTTATTTATCACATAGTTAACACCATTTTTTTTTACCACTTCCCAAATATAAATAATTCTTAGTACATCTGGCAATACTACTGACATTTAAATGCATTTTATTTTTAGCTGGTGCGATATTAACGCTCTGAGTGCCCCCTGATGTCGCCACCACGTCATGGGGTCTGCCACTACGGGGGCACCGTGACATAGTAGCTTGGTAATGGACTTTCTGTTTGTTTTCATGGGGAGAACACATTCTGCTCTCCTGTGAAGCGCTAAACGCGATCTACTGGGAAGTAGGTCCACCATGTTGGTGATGTCTCCATCACTGATTGATCTGAGGAGCGGTATTGGGATCGCGATGTGCCAGAGGGGCAATGGGACCCTGGCACTGGAAGGGATGACGCTAGTTTAACATAGTTTAGTGAACCTGGGCCATAAGTGCATTATAGTCTAACATGTTGCTGTTGGACTTGCATAGGTCACGTTATTATATACATGCACACGCATGTGTAATGACATTTGTGTTATTTGTTAAAGGCTGAACGCTGCATCTACTACATACATTCCTCTGTATAACTGATAGTGTAAGACAATATATCTGTGCTGTCATTTCAACTGCTGTTCTTATTACCTTTCGCATTACTCACAAAAACATGTACATTTAGATATTAGTTTCCAAATTCAGACTTGGAAAAAATAGGAGCTCTTGACACATTCAGGCACAAATGTCACTACAGAAATCCCACTCACCACAAATGGGGATAAGCAAAGAAACATAGAAAACATATTTACATACAATGTATATATATTGTGTGTATGTAAATATGTTATATATATAAGCGACCGTGTTATAATGTGATGCTTTAAGGAGTGGGGAACACATGATATACTTCATACTAAGCTGCCTGGTTTACAGCAATAATGACAAGTAGTCCCACACATGCTCATGCATTGAGCTGGAAACTTCTCAGAGAGTTACAGTTATCTCCGGGGGTGCAGCGATATTCCCGGGGCTGGGAGAGGCAGGCTCGGTATATAGAAGCGAAACTGTAACACTTACCAACAAGAAGCCTGCTCCCCACTATCCGCCGCAGAACCCCAGCGCCAAGCACAATCCTGCGTGTCCCAGCCTGCTACTCCACGGCCACTCGGGGGAGAAGCCTAAAAAAGGGGGGGGGGGCGAAATAGACGTGCACCCCCCACGGGAAAACCCAGCGGCAGTGGCCGTGACTCCCAGCAAAGTGCAACTGACAACTTTCCACAGCCCACATGAGCTGTCTCCCAGCAGGACAGCGCCAGCCCCCGGGCCCGCCCACCAGCGGCGGGGAAGCGCATCTCCTTCCCTCGCAGGCACCAGGCGTGGCCACCAGCCTCTAATGTCACACATTGCTGCAGCGGCCTAACCAGTTAAGCACGTCTCCTGCGCGCTGCCAGGCGGAGGGAGGCCGCTGTGTGTGTCTCCCTGACTCACTGCTGGGGAATGCTGCTGCTGCTGCCAGGAGGCGTTATCTGCTGCTGCTGCCAGGAGGAGTCATCTGCTGCTGCTGCTGCCAGGAGGAGTCATCTGCTGCTGCCAGGAGGAGTCATCTGCTGCTGCCACATGGAGCAGAACGGAAGCAGTTTACATGGGTGCAAATATAGAAACACTTACACGAAGAGGAAGGATAAGCAAAGCAAAATGGCAACAAGTGTACACGTTTTAGTTTAACAGTGAAACTTCTCTCTAAGTAATCTCAGAATAGCCCGGCTGCTGTTATTATTTTTACTTTCTCCTCCTTAGAGCTGATAATATAAGACTCATTGAATCTTTGAGCAGCATACCACTTGTTTTATATAGAGGAAATGTAAGCTTTTTGTGTATGTGTGTGTGTATTATATCCACAACAATCTTAAAATAAACCTTTGGTGTTACATGGTACTAAAAGTAATTACTGTACAGAGTAGAGAGTCTTATGAGGTAGCTGACAAGTATTGTAAATCCCCACTTGAATTTAGCTGGCCCAGTATATGTGGTACAGACTCCTGCAGAAGTGTTACCTTGCCGGATTTTAGCAGAGCATCATTATTTTATTCTAGGAGACAAAGCATAAAAACAATTAGCTAATTATTGATGCTCTGTTTTGCTGAAAAAAAGGGAAAGGCATTTTAATATATAACCAAAGCGAGGATATGACCTAATTTCCAAGGACAATACCTGTCTAAACATGCCTGTCCCTAATAAAATACACAATAAAAGCTGATGTTAAAGAATTTTAAGGTGCAAGTCCATGTAATATAATGTTTCCTCATCTTCTGAAAGGGCAGCCAGCCACATTCCTGCAAGTCCCTTTTAAACTGTACAAGTGGGAGAGAGAGACCTTACAAAAGTGCCTGGGATAGAACTTCCTGGCAGAATCATATGAAGCTTTAATTCCAGTCTCCTGATATCACAGCCCTCACTCACCTAAACAATGAGGATGATCATAAGATAATTAAACAGGGGAAATTGGAACCACGTGAAGCTTATTTTTTTGTGAAAAAATGTTAAGTAATACTTGCAATTAGCCATTCTTTTATATGATGTGTTTATCTGAAAGCTGCAGTCCGCCAATGATGTCACGGATATTTATTGGTGATTCAACAGCCATGTTTGTAGTCTGCCGAACATATTTTTTGTTTTTTGTGTCCAAACCAGCGCGAAAACACCCCCAAATAAAAAAAAGTATGTGTGCCGAGCACGTGCATTTTAAGTGAAATGTCGTTGTCTTTGGTCACTGTTTTGTCACAGAAATTGTTTGTATGTGTGTGTCAGTTAGTCTGTGTGTGTGTCATTCAGTTTGTGTGTGTGTCTGTCAGTCAGTCTGTGTGCGAGAGTCAGTTAGTATCTTTCCTCTCCCTCCCCCAAAGTCACTGGTGACCTCTTCTGCCAGGAGTGATGTCACTTCCATCATGGAATGTTGTTACAACACAAGGGATTTTTCCTATCAAAACTCCGTAGGTGCCAGCAAAGAAGTTTCACTTCAATACAAATATCTTGCGAATGGGGGGAGGAAGGGGGGGGGGAGAATTCTAGACTTAAGGGAATCATAGATGAGCTCCATTTCGGGTTAGAAATCTATGGTCCACTAAAGGAGCGGTACTTTTCAAGGGGCCCAAACCCCCAAACTATGAGTCTGTAGCATTATTAACCCATTCATTGCGGGAGAAATAACTACTTACAGAATTACAGTTGGCACACTAGGAGATACAATCCTTGAATTGCTAGCAAGAGCATTACTTGACTAGGGACGACACAGACCTATGCAATAAGCCTATACTAGTGTTAAGTGTATCAGACATTTTGTCACGTCAGACTATAAGTCTACATAACTTCAATAGATACACACATTTATAGGGCAGCACTAACTTACCACTTGGACTGCATTTCTAAGCATTGAATATGATAGTACCTCTACCATTGGTATGCAGCTACATTTGCTTTTTAACCTCAATCTTTGTAATATCTCAACAATACATTGTAACTATGTGTTATTAAACTTTGATTTTAGACCATTTTTTTCGCATTTACGTTAAGACCATTAATATTATAAATAAACTATTGTGGTCAGTAGTGCACCATAAAAGGAATATTTCACTCTTGATCGTCTCTACAACACGACTCATCAGCCTCTCTATATAAGAAATCCATGGTAAATGATTGTAAAAAATCAATTTGATGGGGGCTGCCGTTTTTACATTTAAAGTGCCCTTATAATGTACTTGATACAACATGGACACTTGCTTGTTCTCTGGGGGGTGATCAGGCTGACCAAACCAATTGGAGCCCCCTTTAGGGCATGATCACATCATGTCATCACTCTAGGAGCGATCACATGAACCATAGGTGCCGGAGGTCTGGATGCTAACCCTTTGAGTGCCCCAGGGTGTAACTACTACTACGTCATGGGGTCTCGCAGTCAGGAGGCAACATGACAGTAGCCACGTCCAAAGATCCTGCTCTCTGCTCTAGGGCAGATCACGGCCTGCACTGGTCACGTTCTGAATGGAAAGAGGATGATTCATTGTGACGTGAGGGGGTACCCAGGCCAGTAAATAAAGGTATTTTGCCGGCTAGGTGCCCCTGAGTCATATTGGGAAAATGTAGAGTGTCAGCTCTGCAGCCCAGTAATGGCTGTAACTCTGGAAACATAATATAGTTGTCTCTGTGTGTCCCGCTAGGTATAAGGGGACCACATCAATACCCTCAATTAAACTGTATAAGTGTTGTAACCTGTGATGTATCAATTATGAACATTGCAACAGTGTTTCCCCGCAGACCGCAGAAAGGATAAAAAGGTTTTAAATGCCAACAGCTTCACCCATAGCACATAAGCGGTAAGCTAACTTTGGCTAGGAATGTCCTAGCGCTTTGAATTTTCATGTGCGTGCGGCTGGGGGTACATCATTAAAATGGTTATAGTTTACTTTTTAGAAACTTTCATGAAAAGTCATGAATGAAAGTCCCCCTCTTTTAAGGGTAGTAATATTATAAGAGCCAAGGAATTTGCATTCAGGCGGGCGGAGCAGCGAAAACAGTCGATTCACAAGTACAGTGATCAAAAGGTATATGGCAGGACATTCCTGCAAGTGAGTCATGCATAATTTAACCTGGACTTCTAAGGCATCCTGCAGTGATGGTCCCAGAGTGTCTGACCAAGTCCGGAGTTAACAAAAGAACTGACATGTTAATGTGCTAAGTGGGGAGGGGGAGATGTAAACAGCTTTCCCTAGCAGATTCCCAGATGTCCGGGGGAAGGAGACCAGATGTCGCCAGGGAAGTGGGCTTGGTTAGGTATGCTAAGCGGGACAGGTGCGAAGTCGTGCATGTCCGTGGCATACCATGAAGCCCCTTTGCCCGGTTCCATGAACAACTGGCAACCTTGCCATAGGTGGGATGTTTGGTTCCCACGCAGCGATTGGCTGCAGAGTGTACAGATAGGACTTTGGTGCTTTTAAAAGTCCGTGCATCCGATCGGGAGTTAGATTCATCTGAGCTGGACTTGAAACTTTATCACATCGTAACCTACCGTAAGTCGATAGTTCGTAAGATCAAGGGAATCCAGAACCAATCCTACGTTGGGAAAACGAACAGAGTACCTTCAGCGGAGAAAAAGTGGTTGCAAGCGGCGCCACTAACCAAAGACTATTTCGTGGCTCTGTTTGCGCACAAACCCCGCTCCTGGGAAAAGTGGCTCTGTTTGCGCACAAACCCCGCGCCAAGAGACTTTGTTTCTGGGAATTTCGTTCCGGGAACATTTTATTTAGTTTTTCACCGTTCCAGAAAGTGTTAATTTGTATTATTTCGTAAATCAAGCTGTGTATGTTCATTCTGTAAATAAACCACAATTTATTTTATCTCTTGCTTTGCTCAATCAATTTTATAACAAGTAGGGGGAATTGCTGCTTTGAAATGTATTTGGGGCAGAATTGCAGCTTTAGAAAACACATCTTTGGCAAAGGGCCTGCAACTCATTGTACAGTTTTACAGGAGTGTATGTACAACAAGCAGTAAAGGCAGCAAAGTACATGAGACATAGGAGTAAACAGCAAAAGAACCCAGCATGAAGGAGCAAACTTGGTCTCTGTTCTTAATGAATCAAGATAGCTGCTGCTGTTGTTGCAGCTGCTGCTGGTAGAAAAAGGGAGGAAAATGGGGAGAAAACGGGATAGACAGAGCCAGACAGTCCCTATTCACCCTGAATACCGTTAGGACCTGGTTGTTGCAAATGAGGCCTTTCTGCAATTACAGCATCCAGAGCAAACAATCTCAAGCAGAGTAGGAGGAGGATGAGTGCAGAAGTAGGATTATTTTAAATCAACGGGGTTTGCAGCTATTAGTAGGTTGTGTAATCCTGTAGACCTGTTTTAGAGGATAATTCTTTTAAAGCTAATCTAGCTAATATCTGTAAGAAGGAACATCTTAAAACATCACATTAAAATGATTAAATATCCCAGTTTGCACAGTGCTGACCAACCGACAGTAATGACCTAAGCATGTCTCCAAGAGCAATTCACGGTACATGGACAGCCAGCTTCGAATGCTAAAGCACAGCAAAGGCTTGAGTTGTTATCACCCCTGCACACAGCCGGCTACTCTGGACAGAAGGCATTTTTATAAAATGAATGCAGGTCACAGCCTATTTAGCAAAAATTAGCAATTCTGTTTTTTGCCTTTGAAAGATTCCATCAACTTAATGCAAGTCAATGGAAAGATGATGAGCTCTCCTTGTATAACTGGTCATCTCATATACAGTACATACAGGTATATTTCCATTCAAGAATGACCTTCATGTACTGCTCTGGAGAGTAGAGACCCCTTTAGCAGAGAAGAATGTGCATACATTAGCACACTGCAGGAGCAGCTAAAGACTAAACAAACCCCTGCTGACAATTACTTTTCCTTGAACATATCCATATCTATATAAAAAGGGTGGGACTAGCTTTGGTCACTTTTTCCAATGGAGTCCTATGCTCCCTCCAACAGTATTTGAAGGGTAGAATGGGGAGAAGAAGCAAACATTTCATTCCGTTTAATTCACAAATCTTTCTTATAGGAATCGGAATAACAAAGCAGGATTACATCCATGCAAAGTAACAGAACTACTGTGAAATCCGCTAACTATCCCAAGGGACACTAGCATGTAATTCCAATGACATGTTCTCAACATCATAAACCAGAACCAGAAGGGTTAAAGTCGCCCTGATTTTGCTGCATATTTGTTGCATGTGAAAACTTGAACACATATTTCATATTAAAAATGTTATGAGTCACATAAAATAGTAATGTCCATAGTATTTCATTGGTATTAGGTATGCAAACTATTCTTATTTTTCTATTCTTTTCCTTGTATTTTTTTGCCAGTGGAAAGCGGCACTATTTTAAAGTAGTGTTCATTTTGGGGACTAAAGTCCTCATTCACTCAGCTGCTGCAGCAACAGTTTAACAAATAGTAGCACATTTGACATGAATGACATTACAAAATACTACGACAGTTACTGTAAGTGAATAAGGCCCTAACGACACTTCCATTTATCTGTAAATCGTATGTGGTCCATATGAAGATATTAGGAATGCAGCTCCTCAGAATCTTTTAATTATTTAACGTCACACGTAGCCTCTGAGGCTGGTATACAATTATAACGGTCGTGCTTGCCACAAACCGGGACCGGACCGCAGGGCTGAGGTGGGGATGTATATGCACCGACCTTAGGCCACGGAGTCAGGTCCGGAGTGCGGATTCCGTGGTCAGACATAGCCAGATCGGGGTTGGATAGAGCCGCGTTAACGTTATCCAGGCTGGGGTTAAGGCAGGCGGCACAGGAGCGGTGGTCGAGGATACAAGCGAGGGTCGGCAACGGGAAGGCAGATGTGTGGCGGTTCAGCGTAGCAGCTTCAGTGAAGAAACCAGGAACTTGGAGGGGAGCCGCTTCAGCGAAGGAAAAGGGCCCCTGTAAGGAGGAAAGGGACAGGACAGCCTGAAGGCCTCTGCAAGGGGAATATGCAGCAGGCCACAGGAACTAGAAGCTGAGCACTGGGGAACCAGCGCTGCAGCACAGGAACAGAAATGCCAGAAGGCGTGCTTGTAGCAAGCACAGTTACATCCAAACAGACTTGGATTATGCTTAGCCACTTCCTGGGGAGAAGGGCTAACCCTAAATAGCATGGGCAGCCAATAGGGACAGAGCTGCATAGCAATCAGCATGAAGGAGACTGCAGAGTGAGTCCAGAACAGGGGATACTTGATTGCAGCAGCAGGGAGGGGTTGTCTGGAAACTCCACAGCTCTGCAGCAAGGATGAGTTCCAGCCAAAACCCAGGAGCGGATTCCTCACAACAATGTATTTTATCTTATATTAAATTGTTTTGCTGCTTACATTAGGTAAAGTGTAACATACTACATTATATATAGAGAAAATTAAACAAAATAAACCCATTTTCGGGATGTTTGTCTGCTTCTCAACTTAGTTTTTCAGTAGTTTCTTCTTTCTTTTTTTTATCGTTGAAATTTTGTTATTACGTTTTCCATAACAACAAGACAAAACCTAATACATTTCACCAAGACATCAAAAATACCAGTGTACAGTGTGTGCAATATTCCTTTACATTTAATGGTAAACTAAACCAGTAAATAATATATTCCACTTACATAGACTTTAAACAAAGACAAACAAAAACCTAAATTAAATGATAAATCGCTGAGTCTGTCCTATCTGCAATGCATCATGAATTTGTATTTCCCTCTGTACCTTTTCCCCTTTACCCACAGTTTACTTTGTTGTTTCTTTGCTATAGGTCCTAACCTTCTCTAAGCATAACAGGCATTAGATGTTTTATTCTTCTCCCTCCTCATCTGACGTATCAGACTTCTTAGTAAATACCACGATGTTTGGCCAAATGCATGCATCAGTACCTCTTTATCCCTGTCGGGTAACATTTTAATGAAAGGTTCCTGTAGACGGACGTTCACAGAGGTACACAATTAGGAGGCTTTATAATGTGAAATTATAATAGGCTTTATTGTGCCTGTTCCTTTTCATCAGGAAAATTATCCAAACACAGGGGGGGAACAAAGCTTCCATTCACTTGGGAGTATTTCTAGTGAAACACTATGCAATAATTCACATCTCCCTTAGTCAAGCAGTTCTCGCAGCCCCAAAACATATAACATGAAATAAGCAGATATAAGCAGTCTCTTAAGAATAAAAGTCTTATCTGTTTCTTGGAGGGAAAATCTCACTTCCTGGTTCAGCTTCAGGTGTAGTAGTTTTCCCTGTGTCTTGAATTCAGCTCTGCTGTGCAGAGCTCAAGACCCGTCATCTCCAGAGATCTGGGTTTCTTTTGGTCAGTCTCTCCTGGGACTCAAGAACCTCTGCTCTGTCTCTCCAAAGGTCAGCTCTCAGTCAGAGCTAGGGAGGAGTTACTTCCTGTCTGAACAGACAGGTTTTTGTAAGCAATCTAATCAGGCAGGTGGTGTTTAGTAATTAACTACCACACTGCTAGATTAAAGGCACATTACTGAACAGGGATAAGTCCCCTGTTACAGGTCCCATTTTTAAATAGTGTTTCCATCTTTAGCTCTTTATTAGTTTTGGATTCCATTTGATCTAACATGAATAATTGTGTTAAATATGTGTTTAGCTTCTCCATGTTAGGGGGAATATCCTTTATCCATTGTAACATTATGGTTTTTCTGGCGGTCAATAATGTAATTTCTACTAATTTAGGTATTCCCAACCTCGTTATTTATGATCTTCATTCCTCCAAGTTGCCAAAAACGTGTTATGTTAACAGTCTGCTGTTTATAATCCAGCATTTGGTGCCAGAAGTTCGAGATCTTGGGGCAGTCCCATAAGCAATGTTTCAGGTCTACTTTAGGTTGTTGGCACTATGGACATCTATTCCTGGATTTGTCTGTATCCTTTTAGATTATGTTAAAAGCATAATATGCCCTGTGTGTCAGTTTTAGTTGCATCTATCCCCTCGTTTCTGCGATGATTTGTTTTCTAGTTCTTCCTAAACCAGTTAGTATTACATCTAATTCCGTTATTTCCTTGAAATCTTTGTTCCAGGTCTCAAACAACTTTTGCAAAATCTGCTCATGATTTTTGTCTCTTAATAAGTTGTATTTATCTGATATTGTGTATCTGTCCTCTCTAGAAAAACTAAAGGAATTATCAAATATATTAGTAGACACTACTTACTTTTTTTTTATAGTTCTCCAGTGATTTACAATAATGTGTCCCTGTGCATACAAGTAACCATGTGAACTAGTGATCACCCTCTCTACCTCAAAGGTAAGGAGCCTCTCCTGGTCTTCCCTTTGCAGTTGTCCTATACACCTTAGACCCTTACTTTCCCATAATTTAAAGGTTGCCTGATTGTGGCCTTGGAAGACGTTTGCATTTCCATTAATAGGCAGAAATGTCAAGTTTGTGTATGATCATCTCTCATTTGACCTTATTATCTTCCATGCTGAGTAAGTGTCTCTTACCAATGTATTATCTTTGATCTCTCGCAGCAACGCTCCCCACTTTGTAGGTACAGTAGTACAGTATATATCTTAGATTCATAGGCCATACCTGCTGCGGCTCTATCTCTAAATTTGAGTGGAATCTTTTCTCCTATAGCCAATCGCCCTCAGGCCTTATAACACATGCTAAATTGTACTTTCTGATATCGGGGAAATGTAGTCCCCCAAACTCTCTGCATAGTTGTAGGGATTTTTTTTTAAATGCTATTCCGGGTCGACCTCCTCCCAAATTAACCTGCTAAATTCCTTATTCAAATCTTTGGTGTCAGTATGCTTTATTAGTATTGGTAATATTTGTAGGTGGTAGAGCATTCTGGAAAAACTGACCATTTTGATCAGTTTTGTATCTCCCTGACAGGTACAAAGGGAGGCTCCTCCATCTTTCCAGTTCCTTAATTATCTCCTTAAAAATACTCTTGAAATTGTCTACATATAATTTTCCCAGGTCCGCTGCAATATTAATACTTAGATATTTTATAGAAGCTCAAGAAACCCCCAAGCCCACCACATAATATATATATATTAGCGTCAAAAGGAGTGCTACTGAGTGTGGCCAAATGTACACAACAAAAGACAGATAAGCCCAATGTCAGGAAATTATGGGTTAATGGGATCTGTGCAGATGTTGATCTGCATCCCCCTGCTTCAGCAGAATTGTCCCAGGTCTTAGATATATTTCCCCAGCAGTCTGGGTTATATTCCTGTATGGGTATAAATCATGTCGGGAGGGAAAGGGTTAACCATATTGTGTATATGTTGATCTGCATTCCCCCGCTTCAGCAGAATTAATTGCTATGTTATGTATTAACATGGAGAGAGGGGGAAATGGTATTGTATCCCTGACAATGGATAAAGTGGAAAAATTATAACTTTCGTTGTATACATGCTATAACACCTATAGCAGTCGGCCCAGGGATTGTTAACCCCTTCTTACCAATAGAAAGTATGATTTCCCCATGTAATAGTTTATGCCATATTTTTATTCAGAAAGGCAGTGTGAGTTACATGAGTCCTCTGATGTGAATGAGGCCATATGCGGATCAAAGGAAGCTCTTTGAAAGGCTTTGTGAGGTACTTTACTCCTCGGTCCCCTGTGGAGAAGTTAGCTAGAGGTGAGAAAAGACGTGGACATCAATGGAGGTGACTCGTCTCATTGCATATGCAGCCAGCTATCACAGATGGATACTAACCATTGTGACCTGTTAAATGTAACACCCTACATGAAAGGCCCCTGCCCAATATGCATTTTTCTAGACAGGATGGCACCCAGGCCTCATGTCATATTTTTTTTTATAAATGGGCTGGCCAAGTAGGAACAGGGGAGGGGTGTATTAATGAGGGGCTGGGTAAACTCTGCTTCTCGCTTTACCTGTCAACCTGTGATTGGGACAAGGTAATTGTTCACCAATAACTGAACTGCCATGTTAGGAATGGGGTCCTGCATCTATATAATTGCTTGCACCCCTTATTCCTGTGCTTGTCGTGACTGTAACAACTAAATGAGCTGCCATTCGGCTGAATATCTCATTATCCAACCCCAGTAAGTGTAAGTATTTTTGTAATGTTATTTGCTTAATGTATTGTCTGTTCTGCTCATAAGAAATAAACTCATTCAGTTTACTATATCCTAATCTTGTTCAATCTGGCCCGGTTATTATATATATATATATATATATATATATATATATATATATATATATATATATATATAAATTCTGTTCTCTCGTGGCACCCAAAGCTACATCCAATATGACAAAAATATACAGTGAAATTCTTATATATTCACTTGAAAAGGGTCATTTAGTTAAACCCTTTGGCCAAAGCGTTATAAGCCTGCAAGCCACATCAAGGCATGACCAGTGAGCAGGTCCTAACAACATAAAATAAAAAATAAAATGATAAAATCCTCATTTACCTCTATTTGGAGGGAAAATAACCACATTGGGTCTGTCCAAACACAGGAACATGAATAAAAACTGCTTACTTAGAAAGTGGGGAGGGGCGAGCTTAAACCCTGGGGGGAGGGGCCACTAACCTCCAAGCAGCTGATAACAACTGAAAACTGTGTTAATAAACACACAAAGTCCCAGCAAACTCAAGAAGTCCAAAAACCCACCACATAATATATATACTACTGAGAGTGGCCAAATGTACACAACAACAAAAAGAGAAGCCCAATGCTACATCAATGTGACAAAAGTACACAGTGACATACTTATATATTCTCTTGTTGTTGTTCTCATCCCATGTTACATAATTTTTATTCGTGAGGATTAATATTCCTGTTTTTGTAACATTATCTTTGACCTCTTAAAAGTTATCACAGTCCCCAATAGCTTTATATATGTCGCCAACGCCTCCTCAGGATTCGACACTAGGAGCGGCTGATCGTCCGCAAACAGCGCCAATTTAGCCTCATACTTCCCTACGTTGATTCCCTTGACACTTGCCATTTGTCTAAAATATTCGGCTAAGGGCTTGATTGCTAAATTAAAGAGCAAAGGTGACAGAGGAGACCCGTCTTGTACCTCTGCATAAATTGAACTCAGGAGATAGTAACACCGCTGCCATTATTTTAGCTTTTGGGTCCACGTACATTGCTTGTATTATACTAAGGAAAGGTCCCTCAACCTTTGCAGCACCTGGAACAGATACTTCCAGTGTACATTATCGAAGGCCTTTTCGGCATCTATTGCTATTATAATATTATTTTTGTTGTATTTTATATTAGATTTGGTCCAGTTTATTTATGGCCACTATAACTTTTCTAATATTGTTCACTGGATGTCTCCCTTTTGCAAAGCCGGATTGATCTGGATGGATCAATTTTGGTAGGATTGATACTAGATCTCCCTGCTAATATTTTTGAGAGGATCTTGGTGTCTTCATTTAATAATCAAATTGGCTTATATGAATCTGGATTTTGTGGGTTTTTCCCTTCCTTGTGTAGAATCCTTATAAAAGCCACCTTGCCCGTTTCTAAGTATTCTTCTGTTTTTAATATATCTTTAAATGCTTCCTTAAGTGGGCGCCTCTCCTGCTCCAGGCACATTCAATGTTTGCTCACAATGTGACAGAGGGCTGACAATGGAATTTCAGTGTTATTTGCAATAACAGCCACAAGCGCTAGTAGGCGATAGCTCGCTATTGTGTCTTTAAAATCTAAATGCAATGTACCCCGTCCCATATTCCCATTCCTTTTTGCACGATATGTTATCACACTGTATCATATAATGAAATGAAATGTAAAAACTTGAGAAAACCAAAGACTAGTTTTAGAGAAAGAAATGTTTTATTTGACAGCAAAGTTTAAATGAACAATGCAATAATACAAATGCCTTCACTATTCTTCCAAATTTACAATGTTGTTTTTTATTCATCTTCATCTTCTCCCACCTGGCTGGCTCTTGGACGTCTTGGTGTGTAAAGAGAGAATATTCAATATTAATACTCGCACATACAGTAGTGTGTTGCGCATGCGTGTTGTTATGGAACCTGGTTGAAACGGACATGCGTGTCATTGAATTTTTTGCGCTTGCTTGTCACTATGGAACCTGGTTGAAACATATATGCATGGCATTGAATTTCGGTGCATGCGTGTCACTATGGAACCTGATTGAAACGTATATGTGTGTCATTGAATTGCAGCACATGCGTGTCACAATATAATACAGTATTATTGAAATGCATTTGCGTGTCATTGAATTACTGGAAAAATCTTATTGTTCTATCTGATATATGTTCAAATTTTACATACTGTACTGCAATTGAAAGATTGTTTCTTTTAGCGAAGAAAATACAGTGCATGCATGAATTACACTACATTACCTGGCAGTATTGATGGATGGGTTTCCTGCATGAACACGGGTTTGGCTTCGTCCCGACACTAAACTTACAAAACATAAATGATCAGAAGAATTAAACAATAACTACATTATGAAATGTTACAGATTTTAGATACTGTATGACAGTCGAATAAGACTACAAGGTGCTACATCTGTAGAGCAATATCTGCCCTTCATTTTTTTAGGTGTCTAAGAATTTTGTTTCTTTTTGTTGGAGAATTTATGCCCTTTACGTTCCAAGAGACTATTTTCATGTACATTTATTATGTTTGTGATTAAATACTTGCGATTCTCCATCCACCTTTGTGGGTATCTTACTATCTCTCCTACAGCGTGCCATGCATGCAGTCCTTTTATTACCTTTGCTGCTGATGACCTGAAGTCGATGAACTGAAACCCATCTTACAAAACTATAACATAACACATACGTACAAAGAAAACACATTAACATCACTTGTATTAACTTCCCTTTTTTTCCAGGAGCAGCCTCCCACCCTATTGTGTCACTCCTCCCGCTCCGCCATATAATAAACCTCCAACTTAGGCCTGGCTAATAGACTTCAGGCTTTTATGAACCTGTTATGCCCATTACTTCTTCCTTATTTAACCATATATAACTGCTGATAATATTAAATATTTTTTTTGTTTACATTTATTATTATTTATTTATTTGTGATTAACCACTTAGTTTCATAACATACCACGCTTGACCTGTAACTACGGCCTTCCCCAAAAACTGTTAACAAGGCAATTCTTCTGGTCCTTGCCACTCCACTAAATGTTTCTCTCCTTCAATATTTTATCTCAGGATACCACAATAAGTACTCTTAGTCCATTACACCATTCCAAGTCCTCAAGATACTTTTAACCCCTTAATGCCTAATTATTTTACATCATCAGCTGAAAAGTCAGTGAACGGTATGAGGCGAATTTGCATCATTCGTCCTTAAGGGGTGAAAGTCCCGCCACTCTCTTCCTCTTTGTTGTTTTGGCCTCTTGCTCTCTTGCTGGTCTCGCTCCTTTTGGAGCTTTCCTCGTTTCTCTGCCAGGATCCTCATGAGGTGGAGGCGCTGCAACCTAAGAGAAAAACCCTGTCCTGTTGCTGCTCCTATACAACACCAGCAGAGCCCTCAGACCTCTGTAAGACCCATGTGAGCTAAAAGCACCAGAGCACCCATGTAGCAGCCACATCTCCCGTAGGGGGGGGGGGACGACGACAAGTGCTACACCTGCATTGTAAAGACTCACAGCGTGGAAGGGTATCTTAGTGCAGTGGTGCGCAAAATGGGGGGGCGAGATTACTGGCGGGGGGGGCACAGGGTTTACAGAGGTCCTGCGCGCTTCCCGAAGGCACTTAAATAAAGTGCTCGGGGAGCTGCAGGGCCTCTGTAAACAATACCTTGATTAAGCCGGCATCTGGAGACGCGTCGCCATGGCAATGCGGCGTCAAATGACGTTGTGACATCATGACGCCCAGACACCGGGAATCAAGGTAAGGAGGAGGAGGGAGGGGGGCGCATGGAGAGGAGGACATCCAGCAGGGGGCGCAGGGAAATAAGTTTGCGCCCCCTGTCTTAGTGTAACATTTTTGTTGCCCTTAAAGAGAGCGCTGCTCACCTTGCTGAATTCCCTCCTTTTAGCTAACACTGCTGCCGAATAGTCTTGGAAAAACAGGATCCTATGTCCTTCAAATATTAGGCTGCCAACACTTTTATACGCCTGTAGCAGGTTCGCTTTTCCTGCGGAATCTAGGACTCTCGTCATTACTGCCATGAGTCTATTTTCTTGCCCTGGTCTGATCTGACCTAGTCTGTGGGCCCTGTGCATCTTGGCCTGGGATCCACCCTGAGAAATTCCTAGTGTCTCTGGTATCCATTTGGAACAAAAGTCCATTGTGTTGGTTTCACAGATATGAGATATCATTATGATATAAGATTATATGATTATTATATTATTATATTATTATATATTATATCATTATATCATCTTATGAGATATCGTTGGATGATTTGTCACTGGGTTTTTGTTTTCCTTCCTCTGGATCAATATACTGTAAGTGCGGATATAGGATAAAGTATCTGTCGTCTAAATTTAGCATAGGTTGAACTTGATGGACATACGTCTTTTTTCAACCTCATCTACTATGTAACTATTGAATAAGAAAAAAAAAGGTGCTAAATAGATTTATCTACAATGATACAGATGGGGCCTGACCACAGTTGGACTAGAATAATTTCTGCTGCTTAGGTGAATGAGAGGGAATATTCAATTCCATAAGACAATGGTAGAAATAGAAAAACATTCACCCCGGTGCATGAAATGATGTTAGTAATGAGAACCACAGATCCCCAGAAGCTGATTTACCAAGTTTCCAAGAGAACCCAGAGGTTAACATGTAATGAAACAGATTATTGTATTAAAAATATATATTCATATATAAAAGAACAATCATCAAATATACAATTAAGAATATCTAGGCTGGGTTCAAGCTTGACCACAATACTAAATAACCAAAACAACAATAAAAAATAACCTGAACTAAATCTCAATTCGCAGACAGAGACACCCCCACTGGTACCACAGGGCGCTGGGAGTTTGGTTATGCTGTTCGAGAGGAGATGTGTTCAGGTATAAAGACACAATGTAAAACATAGAATGATGCATTGTTTGTACAATGTACAATACTAAGCATGACATAAGTGTTAGACTTCCAACCCTAAGCTGCAAGCGGATTTTCTATTGCTATATTTGAAACAGTGTCCACCCTTCTCTTTTAAGAGCTAAGTTGTTAGAGTATCCTTTAAAGCTGCAGTTCAGTCTATATCCTGCATGTGTGTGTTTTTAATAAATCAGTTCTGTAGTAAGAAAAAATACTTTTAGCATTTTCTGTTTTAAAAAAAACAACTTTCAAAGACCAATTTTTTTGTATTCTATTTTAACAAGCATGCTTGTTACTATAGCAACCATTTACATTCCCCATATTTAAAGATGTCGCCAAACTTTGCTGATCAATAGACGGAGAACGAATTGACCGGCAGCTATGCAGTTTTTTAGGTAAGTAGAGATTGCCCACATGAAACTATTGAAGTTATAATAAAACTAAAAAACTAAAAAAAAAAAAAACGGGAGCCTGAACTGCAGCTTTAAATGGATTTGCCCTTTGTGAGCAGATGTAGTTCAGTATAGCAGGACAGCTTTGTAAGTCCAATGCAGGATGTAGTTTGGTTGTTATAATGTATGTGAAAGTTTTTTTCAGTTGATACCTTATGTGAGTGTATATGTCACAAGAGTGTTAGGTACAGTCTTATCCCTCTGTTGTGGTTTTCCTGATGTTACACAACCACGTTCCCCTTATCTACTTGATGCTGTACTGTGACTTAGATATACTCACTGATCCTCCTATTAGGTTAGGTGCTCCAATATGAGTATTTATTTTTGCAGCTACCTGGTCCGGACGTCTGAACAGTGTGGTCTCCGCTGGATCTGCGGTCTCTCTGCACTCAGCCCCAGCGCGTGCAATCCCGCACTAATATCTCGGCCATGGGAAGGTGGGGGGGGGGATGAGACATACCCAAACCTCCAAAATTGGCTTATCCCACACAGCCACCAGTTCTCCTGCAATGCTAGCAGGCTCACCTTCAGCGTATGCGATCCCGCGATCGTGCTGCAGGTATCAGAGCCAATCTTTGACTCTCTTGTCTCCACGCTTCAAACGCTGAGCTGATAAAGCGCAAACGCTGTGCGAAACGTGTCAGAAGGGGTTTTTCCCTTGCTGTTTTTGTGACGAGAATAAATATTTTTGTATCAGAAGCGAACAGTCCAACCACAATTTTTTCCCTTTCGCTTGTGCACCGCCTCACATACTTCGGGTCTATGGATACTCGTCCGGCGGGAGCACGCTTATGAGGAGCCACGTTCTAATCGAGTGAGTACACGCATATCTTCAATACTCATTCGTATTACAGTTCAATCACTAATCTATGATATTGCAGGGTTAACATTATTGTGCCTTTAAGATTAGGCTACTTAAACTGCAGGCTATGTGCATACTTTGAGAACATTCTGAAAATGCTGTAACAAGAGTCAGTGTATTACATTGAACATTGTGGGTTACATCCTCTGAATTTTCATGATACTCTCTGGGACTTTATTATCTTTGTTCTCTGTATATTTGGTCTTGCCT
The DNA here is from genome assembly GCF_040206685.1 of Ascaphus truei. NCBI lineage: Eukaryota > Metazoa > Chordata > Amphibia > Anura > Ascaphidae > Ascaphus > Ascaphus truei. The sequence goes on from NC_134493.1 coordinate 11,038,544, forward strand.
CAGGGAAGCATTACTTGGGGGTCTTCTACTCCTATTTTCTCTTTACTATGTAACTATGTAACTCACTCAGCCTCCCCTATACTGGTGCTCTGAGAGGTGAGTTCCCCTTTAAGATCCTCTATGGACCTGTGCAGCTTTTCAAAGTTTTTTGTCGCCGTTGGCATGATTTCCCTCCCACCAGGGTTGCCACCTTCTATTGAAGACTAACCCGGATTTTGCAAAACAAATGTTTACATTTATTTATCTTATTTATATATTTATTTACCTAACCGGCGGTGGCACGGGCATCTCCCGGCATCATCTCCCCCTGCAAGGTGCAGTCAGCATGGCTCCACGATGTCAAATGGCACGAGTTGCCATGACAACGTGACATCACGGTGTCACATGGTATCAAGTAGCCATGACACTAGACGCCTTATGGTGCCGAGGCATCAGATGATGCAGCCATGTTGATGGGATTTGCAGAGGGAGATGCCGCCTTCGCCCGGAGATTTTTCAAGTAGACCCGTAGCCTGGAGATACCTGGCCGAAACCCATAGGGTCAAACCCGGAGTGGTAGCAACTCTGCTCCCCACAGCTCTGGCCACTTCACCATGTTCTCTCTGCTCCCTGTGCCCCCACTCTCCTGTGGGTCACAGACATCCTCCTGATCCTCTGAATCCCGCTCCACGAGGTCGACCGCCATCTTGGATTTCTCCTTTTATCTTTCTGCCTTTTCAGGACGCTGCTGCTGCACTGGAGGAATATTGGATTCTTTTGAGAATTATTTGGTCTTCAAGCTCACTTTGGACCCTTTCCTCTCTACTTGCCTGTCACTCAGCTGCTTTTTTTTCTCAGTCTATGTAATACGGGGAGTGAACCCCATAATGTTCGGTGCTCTGAAAAAGTGTATATGTGTAGATATGGGTCGGATAATAACCCTTGGTTAGCTTTGAAAATTGGTGGAAAAAAGAAGAGAAAGTGATCCCACTGCAATCAATGTATAAAACGTTGAATGTATAACTGGAGTAATAAAGCAAAAATGCAGACTTAGTAACCTTAGGGGGGTGGCCCGTTGTGCAGGGGTTGGTAAGGAGACCGGATGAGAAGCTTTGTATGGAAACTCCTCTCCTGTACTCACGTATACACCAACCGATGCCTGCTGCCCTTTGCCCGCCTGGTGTCTTCACTGCTTGCTCCGTAGAACTCCCGGCTTACTCCACGTGTGCGGCGCCTCCGAATGACGTCATCGCCGTCGCCAGCCTGGTGAGTCCGGGAGGGTTAACAGAACGCATCACGAACGCCAGCTATCCCCGCAACTGCAAGGGGAGGGGATATCGGAGCGTCTGTTCCGTAGTGCAGGGGATCCTTAGCGTGCCCCAGCTGTGCGGGTAGAAACAGCAGAAGTTTTCTTCAATTTTGCTTATTTTCTCAGGTTAGTGTCGTTCAGGATGATTACTGGCTGGGCTTCTGCAGAGCCCAGCATTAAAATGGAGCCCCCTTTGAATTTTGGGGGGATGTTTTGCCTTTAATTGCTACGGAGCCTCTCCTTTAGAACTGTTTACCTTTCCGGTACCTTTATTATACCGGTTATTGCCGTTTTGGCTGCGCTCTGGCGGGGCCGTATGGAGCTCAAACTTCTGCTGCCGCTCTGACTGGCGCCAAACCGGAAGTCCGGAGCTTCTTCTATAACCAGTTTTGCTCATTTCTAATGTCCCCTGAAAATGAAAACACAATGGACCATATTTGCAAAGCAGTGCTACTCCATTGTGGCTTCCTATTGGATGGCCATTTAAATACTCATTGAAAACCACTAAGTACTGTAATACCAGTAACTTGACCAGTAAGTACCACAGAACCAGAAGGTCCGTGAAGCTGAAAATAGTGCTCAGGAGGAGCACCCCAGTTGAAAACTGTTTATTTAAGGTGGATCGCTTCTTTAAACATGTAAATAAAGATACCACTTGTTAACACATTCATGTTTCAGACAGGTCTGCAGCCCTGCTTATCCCCATTATCCGTTGGCATACAATGCTTCCATTGCACCAGGGATTCTGGGTAATAACATGCAAATGATCACACAGTTAGTCACCTTTTGCTTCTTGTCCATTTTAACAGGAATCCCTTTAAGCTTACGCCTCCCGCATTACACAGCTTTCAGCACAGCCTGGGTTAAATAAGTGCATTGCCAGTAAACCTACTCAGAGGCATGAGTGTGAATCAGGGGAACCTGGCTCAATTCCGGGTGTCAGCTCCTTGTCACGTTATCTCCCTGTGCCTCATGCACCAAAAACTTAGCTGTAAGCTCTATAGGGCAGGGACTGTGTCTGTAGCACACCTATGTGCTGCGCACCACGCGCTGTGATGTAATTGTGAAGCACCTTGAGTCCCATTGGGATAAAAGCGCTACATGAAATAAAATTATTATTATTATTATAATATAATATGTGGTTGAAACCAGACACAAAGAAAGACATGGTGTGTAAAAAAAATGACAGACTCTCCACCGTTCAGTGTACAGCAAATAAAAACACCTCTGCGTGGTGGAGGGTTTTTCTCACTTTCTTTTACTCACTGTAACTTTCTTTGTGTCCTTTAAACATGAACATTTTTATAGCAGTGAGTAAAGTTTCCTGTTTCCCCACCAGCAGCCGTGACAAGGAAAATACAGGAACATAAAAACATGCTCACGCTTGCCTGTGCCATTATATTAACCAGCCAGTAACATCAAAAGGGGAAGGGGACAAGCAGCTTTCTGGAAAAAATGGGGCACATAAAATCAACACATATCAATGCTGGAAAAATACAAAAGTGTATTACAACACGAGCAAGCTGCCCATTGTTAAAATACCTACCCAACAGAGATAGAGTAGAGTAGCTTCTAGCAATTCCCAGTGAAGTTTCAACTCTTACCACTGCTGTAACTTTCTATAAAATAGATTTTTCATGCACACATAGTGTACAGGCATACCCCGCATTAACGTACGCATATATACAGGCATACCCCGCATTAACGTACGCAATGGGACCGGAGCATGTATGTAAAGCGAAGATGTACTTACAGTGAAGCACTACCTTTTTTCCACTTATTGATGCATGTATCAAATACGTGCATAACTGATGTAAATAACGCATTTGTAACAGGTGAAAATCTCCCTGCTTGCGCACAGCTTCGGTACAGGTAGGGAGTCGGTATTGCTGTTCAGGACGTGCTGACAGGCGCATGCGTGAGCTGCTGTTTGCCTATTGGGCGATATGTCCTTACTCACGAGTGCACTTAAAGTGAGTGTCCTTAAACTGGGGTATGCCTGTATACTTTATAATATCAGTAATCTTGGCCAGCAATGTGGGCTTAGTCATTTTTATGAGCTTTGTCCCATGTACTGGGAACACCAACCATTATTGTAAGCAGTTAAATATGTATTTCCTGCAATGTCGATCACTGAAAAGGCCTCATTATAACTTATGTTATTATTGAACTCAAAAGGTTTAAAGAACAATGGGGGCTATACTGTACACTAAGCAGCGATAAGTCGTTTTAAGAACGCAAAGTGCTCTTAGAACGTGATGTTCCGCCGAACACGATTCACTAAGACATGCAAACAGGCACTTTGCGTTCTTAAACTGACTTTTTCCTGGAAATTTTGTCCAACTTTGCTCGTACGATAACTTGTTTGAGTTCAATTCTGCCCTTCTCCGGGATTCACTAACTTTGAACTCAAAGTTATCGTACGCGAAAGTTGCGTTCAAAAAAGCTCGCCAGCTAAAGGCAGCTGATAAAAAAGCTGGACTTTGAAAAATTTCTTTGTTTCCATTTTTGCATGCGTAAAACCCATACAACAGGCCGGCGGGTGTCCCCGGCTCACCAAGCGGGGATTCCCGCGGGAGTGCGGGGGTCCCCGCGGGAATCCCAACTCTGATTAGTTCTGGTAGACCATGTGACTTTGCTTCAGCCAATCAGAGTTGAGATTACGTTCCCACGCTCTGATTGGCTACCGTACCATGTGTCGCCGGCCATCTTTGTTTTGATGACGTCATCTTAAAGGCATTTGAAGCTCAGCCATTCTGATTGGCTGGCATCATTGCCTTTAAATGACGTCATAAAAAAAAAATTCCCCCCCAAATCACATGGTTTTCACGGCCCAATCAGGGCCGTGGGAACCATTTGATGAAAATGTGACGTCATAGGCCTATAAAAGCCTATGTCGTTTCATTTTGAAGCCAGACGCTGAGGAGGGAAGACCTCCCCTCCTAAGGAGACGAAGAGCGTGGCGTAAGAAGATGGAAGAAGACGGAGAAGACCCCAAAGAAGAAAAGAAGACCCCAAGACTGACGAAAAGGATTACAAATAGAAGAAAGAAGACACAGACGTGGATTGTAATGGTTTTTTATTTTATGGTTACCTTTGGATTTGGTTCGAGAGATTCTGGTTCCCCTGGATTTTGGTGAGTGGGCATCTAATGGCAAGTAAACAAAAGAAAAGTCTATTATTTTAATTTTTACAGGTTTTTTGATTTTTTTTTCAAGTGTATTTTTTTTTATTTCCATTTAATGCCCCTGAATTGGTCTATGTCCCTATGGATATACATACATTCAGGGACACTGAATGGGTGTATTGTATGTGATTTTTGGATGTAAATGCATTGTTTTTTATGCTCTTTTATTGCCCCTTTATGGTATGTATATCTAGATGGCTATACATACAGGGATAATAAAGATTGTTTTGCTAATGTTTATGTATCTCATGTATTTCTAATGTATTTAGCAGCTTTATTTATACATTGGTGCGTGTAATGTAATTTTTTTTTAGTTACATGTTATTTTTATTGGCTTATTTCTGGTTGTTAGATTTGAAAGATGGTGGTTACTTTCAATTAGAATTATTTTGGCAATGGTTTGGCTTTAGGAATTGAATAGGGAATTGTATAATTGATTTTGATTGTATTGTAATTGGTTAAGGAAATTGATTGATTGATGGTAAATTTATTTATGTTGCTTACTTTCTATTTGATTTTGTGGATGGCATTGGTGGTTAGGGGACATTGTTCATAGTGTATTTTATTTTGAAATTGATTTTGCATAGTGTAACATGATGCACAGATTAATTGCATCATGTACACACTCAAATGCAATTGTGTGAGATTTGATATACATTTGTCTAGCTGCTGGTTTAATTGTAAGATGCAATGTGGTGATTTTCAGATTAAGATTTCATGTTTTTATTTATGCATGTTTTATGTGTTTCATAATGGGCAAATAATCTATTATCTATATCTGAATAATAGTTATTTTGCCCATTACTGTACTGTATGTGTTAGGGGGCGGGGGGGGGGGGTGTGTGTTGTATATTGCTATGTTTATTGGGGGCAATTGTCCCCAATAAACATGCTATTGTGCCTTAACCCTTCATTGCCTTAGTGGATAGCCGCTAAGGTAATGAAGCTGCTTTAATGTATTTTTATTAATAGTGTGCGGGAGCAGGGGGTCCCCTGAGCTGAACCGCATTGATTTCTGCCTCAGGGACCCCTGCTTCCTGAGTTACAGGCCCCGGTTTGGGGCATCGGAGCAAGTGTCGCTGCCATCTTTATAGAGCCCACGTCGCGTCTTGGACGCTATAAAGATGGCGGTGACATTGGCCTCCGATGCCCCATACCGGGGCCTGTAACTCGGGAAGCAGGGGGTCCCTGAGGCAGAAATCAATGCGGTTCAGCTCAGGGGACCCCCTGCTCCCGCACACTATTATTAAAATGTACATTAATGCAGCTTCATTACCATAGCGGATAGCCGCTAAGGTAAGGAATTATTGTTCATTGATATGTGTGTTTTGACAGTAGTGTAGATGTGTAGGGTGTCTCCGGAGCTGAACCGCATTGGTTTCAGGTCCGGGGACCCCCTACTTCAGGAAATTCAGGCCCCGTTATGGGGTGCCGGTATCCCCTGCACTTTGAAAGCTTCCGCGTCACGTGACCGGGACATTTAAATTCTGCAGGGGATACCGGCACCCCATAATGGGGCCTGTATCTCCTGAAGTAGGGGGTCCCCGGACCTGAAACCAATGCGGTTCAGCTCCGGAGACCCCCTGCTCATGTACACTATTATTAAAATGTATTTGTTTTGTGTACGATCGCCTGTAACAGCCTTGCATGGAGATGGCAAATCTCCATGCAAATGTTCCAAGCGGCTTTTTTTTCTATCAGCTAGCGTACGTAAAGTTTAAGAACACGATGTGGCTGTTTTGAGCCCGTACGATAGAAAATGGGCTCCGGCTTCACTTTTTATCGGACGTGCTTTTTTGTTTCAGCCAGACGCAAAAGCACGGAGCTTAGTGCTTTGCCCCCATAGTCTCCTAGGACCATTTGGTTATTTGTTTATTACCAGAACCAGAGTTCTCACATCTCAGAGGACCCCGTGGTTTCCGAGAAACAATAAGGATCCTGGAGTCAGCATTGCCCCGGTGACCAATAGAAAACTGAAACATCATTGGGGGATGACATTGCGACTTTCTGCTTTCAGCCACACGTCTACGTGTACTTTTTTTTATCAAAGGTACAAAAAAAGAAAAATTATCCGAGGGGGGGAAGGGGGTTTGGAGAAAGTGAATCTGGGTGATTGATGCCTTCTTTGCCAAAATCTGACACCTCTTAGTTTTTTTAAACCATGGTTAAGGTTCTTAGACGATATCCAGATCATGGGCTGTCAGCCTCAAAGAAATTCTTAAAATATCCCCTGTGCATCACGGAAAGAGGTGAGAAAAAGGTCACTGGTTAGTTGGAGGGCTATATTAAATATAAGAAATGTTGGGCCTGACAGCAATTCATAAGAGTAACAAATAGATATCTGTCACCATTGCAATTAGACAAATCAATTCATACCACACACTTCATGAGTAAGAAGTGCAAAAGGCAGATAACTGTTTCTCCTGCGAAAATAAACGTTGGTCTGTCAAATTTATAGATGCAGGCGTGTACTGTATGTGAAGAACACAGACTCCACCTTGAAGATAATATCTAAGTATTAGGGTAAAGAAGTTATGTGTTTCTATATTCAGTCAGCCGTTAAACGTCTCAAGAAGAGTTTTTTCTTTTCAGTCGTAAAACTGTCGACACGGTGGCTGATAGATGACAGGGGTGGGCTTATGGTGTTCTCAATGAAGGGGAGTTAGAATATAAAGCCCTAATTTTAATTACGAGTTAGAATTCAACAGAGGTGTGTTTTGGGATAAAAACACGCAAATTCTCTTCTACTCCAGCGACTTGTTTGGGTAAGGACCAATGACATATGGTAATGTACTGTATAGGGATTTCTGTTTATGTTTTATCCTTTTATTTTAAGAAACTGGTCTGCATTTATTGTACCTGTATGTTCTTGTAGTAATCTTATTCTGTATTATTATATATATTAAAACAAAACTTGAATAAGTGATGCTTTGGGCTCTGAATGATCTGTTTGCACACTTTGTGTAGAGTAAAGTCCATTTTCAGACACTTTTGCTACAACGGATTGTTGTGTTTTAAATGCTTAGTTTTTTCTTTACTGAACAGAGATCTTAGACCCTGGCAGATACTTATTTTATTTTGATATTTCTTGATTGGTGGAAGCGGGTATTATTTCAATCGAGTAATGGTAAATATGAACTAATTTGAAATACTGTGTGCAGGAGAAAGATGAGTTTGCTAGAGTAGCATGTGTAATAACCCTGGTTGCATATCTAAGTTGTGTGCTTACAAGTGTGTTGTTCGTGACAGATGGTATATTGGGTCACAGTGAGGGGAGATATTACTCATTTGAGGGACCTTTGTGGAAGGTGAAAAGTGGGTCAGCTAGATAGCTATGTATTAACCCTTGTCTCATACACAGGTCACAAGTGTGCATTTATTCAAAGATACCTACGAATATTGTACATGGATCCAAAAATGTTAATTTCTTACATAATATGATTAATTTAACCAGAATCTCTAGCTGACTATCATTTCTTTAACTATCTCCCTTTTTCCCTTTCTGTTTCTAAGTGTAAATAGGGAGAAGGAGCGATTCAGTGAGTAAAGACATTGACTGGCACTGAGTTTGAAGCAGGGGAACCTGGTTCAATTCCCGGTGTCGGTTCCTTGTGACCTTTGGCATCCCTGTTCCTCAGGCACCAAAAACATAGATTGTAAGCTCTACGGGGCAGGGACTGTGTCTGCAAAATGTCTCTGTCTAGTGCTACATTAAACTAGCAGCCCTATACAAGAAGATGCTGCTATTATTATTATATATTTCAAGTTCATTGTTTTTTTTTTTTTTCCAAAAGTTTTTTATTAGGCATTGCTTAAAATACATTATATACAGAGTCGACATCATGTTGCCTAATACAGGTTTTCTTATTTTAATGACAGTAAGAGGGAAAGACTCAACGCGCCCCCGACCTTCAAACGTGGGTCGGCAGGGTTGGCGTGAGAACGGAAACAGAAAGTGGGGGGGGAGGTAGAGAGAAAGAGGTGGGGGGGGAGGGGAGGTGGGGGGGGTGTGGAGGTTCCACTACACGTTATGCAGCAACCACCATTGTCATCCGTAGTATGAGATGGCCATTGTTAATCTTTCGTACGGGACAGCCACGTATCCCATATATTATAAAAGGACTCCGTTTTCCTTCTCAGGAAAGCCGAGAGCTTTTCCATTAACATAACTTCCTGTATTCTCTTTTTAACAGTTTGCCTAGGGGGGGGAGACACCTTTTTCCACGAGGCCGCCACCGCACATCTAGCCGCCGTGAGAATGAAGGAGATCAAGTTACTTCTTGTGCGGTGAATGTGCTCGATTTACCTGGCCAGCAAATAGGTCAACGGATCAATGGGTATTGTGAGGTCCGTAACCTCCGTGATTAAAGTCTGTATGGTTTGCCAGTATTTCTGAATTTCTGGACATGACCACCATATGTGGGCCATGTCACCCTTATGTCCGCAGCCTCTCCAACATAGGTCAGAAGCCAGGGGGTAGATTTGATTTAGTCTAACTGGGAAACCAGCGAAACAGTATTTTATATATGTTTTCTTTGATTGTGGTACATATGGAAGTTCCTGAAGCTGCGTCCCAAATACTTTCCCAGTCCTCTCGGTCTATAACTGTGCCCAATTCTGCTGCCCAATGGAGCATATAGTCATGAACCGGAGCCTCTGTTGCTTGTTCTAGTTCTGAGTATATTTAGTTCATTATTTTAGGGTATGTGCATATGTATCTCACTTCACGATCAACATAAAAAGGAGTTATAACCTGTTAATCTATCATGCTGTAACATTGATTGAGATACAAATAGGGATACGTGCTGAGCTGTAGAGATTTGCAATTTGATAGATGCAAGAATGATCACATTCCTTTATTTGACACAGAGGTTAACACCCTTTCAGACATGATGGATTACGTTCAAATGATAAAGAGAATACAGCATTGATTATAGAACTCCAATACATCTTATTGTTCTAATGCACCAATTAACTTCTTTTTATATGTCCTCCCATAATAATCTTCCAAAATCGATGGCTTGATGTGAGTCAGCACGAGCGCCTTCATACATGATATTAAGTGGCATAACATGAACATTTATATTGCAGCATACATTAAGGATTTGTGTATTCCTTGTTCATTCCATTATCTAAATTGGTGTTCAGACGGTCAGAGTAAATAAATAAATCTGATGACTGTACCTGATGTGTGTAACAAACAATAGTGGCAACCACCACTTACGCCGGTGCTGCCCGCAGACCAGACCCATCCCTTATACTGAGGTGGGGACGTATATGTGCACGCACCCGCAGCAGAAGGAGCTTGTCCGGAGTGTGGTGTTTTGGTTTTGCCTGGCCAGGTGGAAATAGCTGTAGTAACACTTGCCGATACCGGTAAAAGAAGAGACATAGTAGTTGCCATTAGCCAAGGTCAGGGATAGGAGAGATCCGGAAGGTTGGGGTCCGAGCTGAGATCGAGGGACGTGAGAAGCCGCGTAGTCAAGAGGGAGCTGGGGTCGAGAGCCAGAGAGTGTAGTCCACCGAGCCGAGTCGTAACCTGAATAAGCGAAGACAAGAGAGAGCCAGAATAGACATCCACAAAGAGATACTATGTCGAGCAATGTGAAAGAGATAAGACAGGTACTATATACTGCGGCTGACCAATAGAAAGCGGAGGCAGGCCTGGAGGAGCACGAGGAGCTGTCCTGGATTGGTTCCTATGAAAGGCAGCCAGGTGGGAAGCTTTGGGGTTAAGTTATAGCCAGCGCGTGGGCGGAGAGCGTGGCTTCACTGCTAAGAGCAGTGAATAAATTATCTTGGTCCGGCGCGCGCTCCATAACGATTGGAGGTGCGCGCGCAGAGGCAATGGCAGCCGCCTGAGCACCAGCTGCCCACGGAGCAGCAGCCGCCCGCCGGGGACGACGGGGAAGCCCCCCAACCACGGGGGCCGGGCGGGAGTGGCGAGGAAGGAGCCACACAGTAGCGGGAGCAAAAAGATGTGAGGGGGGGTCAAGCTGCGACCGCCGTGACCCCTGAATCCTCACAGTACCCCCCCCTTCAGGGTCGGCCTCAGGACGATCCTTCCATGGTTTGGATGGAAACTTTTTCAGGAAACGTTTGAGAAGTCCTGGTGCGTAAATGTCTTTAAGAGGTACCCAAGACCTTTCTTCGGGTCCAAAGCCCTTCCAATGGATCAAGAAATGAACCTTACCTCTCGAAAGACGGAATCTAGTATAGCTTGGACCTCGTACTCTTCGTTGCCCTATTTGATCACTGGATCTGGTTTAAGAGTGTGGTCCGGAAAGAGGGGACTGGAGATGAACGGCTTGAGAAGTGATGTGTGAAAAACATTAGGAATTCTTATGCTTTGAGGTAGTTGAAGATGGAAGGCCACCGGGTTTACCTGCTCCATGATAGGAAATGGACCCAGAAACCTAGGTGCCAATTTAGGAGAAGGGGTTTTGAGGTGGATATTCTTGGTAGACAACCAAACCTTATCCCCTGGCTTGTAATTGGGTGCAGGTTGGCGACGACGGTCAGTCTGGATTTTAGAAGTCAGGGAGGCCTTTTGCAGTGCCGATTGAATTCTAGCCCAAGAGTCCTGTAGGAGGGAGATGTGTTCATCCACGGCTGGTACTCCAGAGGAGATATTGAAAATAGGCAGGTGAGCCGGGTGGAATCCGTAATTAATAAAGAAAGGCGTCTCACGAGTGGATTAATACCTGGAGGAATTAAAGGCATACTCAGCCCAGGGAAGTAATTCCGCCCAGTCATCCTTTTGGATTTGGGCAATGTGTATCCAGGTACCAAGTCTATCAGACAATCGTATGATCTGTGAGGGGGTAATAGCTCGGATTGAGTCTTGCTGAAGACATCCAGAAAATCTGCGTATGGGGCGGGTAAGTCTCCCTTAGGGTTGGATGTATTAGCCAGCAGTTGAGGCAGAAGTACAGCTGGTGGGGGAGACTCCTCTGACCTTGATCTCCAGACAATGGGATCTTGAGATGTCCAATTTATGTGCGGATTGTGCTTCTGCAACCAAGGTAAGCTAAGGGTGACCGGTGTTCCAGGAGCATGGATTACATCAAAGGCCAGGGTCTCCTTGTGGGAATGAGAAGAAAGGGTGAGGGGGCAGCTCTCCAAGGAGATGTATGTCAGGGTGAGCGGACGGCCGTCGATCCCTACCAAGGCAACTGGAGATTTCTTCCTAATGAGTGGAATCTGGTTCTGTTCAGAGAAGGTCTGGTCCACGAAATTTCCTCCTGCGCTGGAATCGATAAATGCCGCTGTGGAGGTGCGGAAGGTAGGACTAGAGAGGGAGACAGGAATGGTCAACTTTTTGGGAAGTTCCTTTTTGGAAAGGGGACAAGGAGAGTTAGCACCCAGGGAGAGCCCCTTAGTACTCTCTGGGCTTGGTCGTTTCCCGGACATAGTGGACAATCACGGACCAGATGCTCGGAAGATCCGCAGTAGTAGCATAACCCACCGGCTTGGCGAAATTGTCATATCGGTGCCCGGGGATGCTGGAAGGGGCACAAAAAGGCATAAATTGGCGCTTAGCGCGGCATACCTGAAGACCTCGATCCACCGAATGGCCTGGGAGATGAGTTCCTCCAGAAGTCCTGGCCTGGATTGTGAGGAGAGTTCGTCCTTCACAGAATCCGTGAAGCCTCGTCAGAAGACTGAGACTAAAGCCTCCTGGTCCCATTGTGTCTCAGCTGCTATGGTCCTGAACTCCAAGGCGTACTGGGCCACAGACCGACGTCCCTCTGAAAGCTGAAGCAAAGAGTCAGAGGCAGTTTCTTGGCGTGCGGGGGTATCGAAGACCTGTCGAAAGTCTTGTCTAAAGGCAGGGTAATCGCGGGTGAGTTCGGGACATAGGTCCCAAATCGGGGAGGCCCATGCCAGCACATTTCCCGTGAGTAGGCTGTAAACGAACGCCACTTTCTTACGACCAGTGGAATACTGCTACGGGGCCATCTCAAACTGGATCTCGCATTGATTGAGAAATCCACGACAGGCGTGCGGGTCCCTCGCGTACGGCTTTGGTGCCGGAATCTTCGGGCCTGGTGCCGCGGCGGACCCGGGTTCTGCCTGCGCTGGTGGTGCCTGAAAAGAAAGATCTTCTACCTGTTGAGTGAGGAGAGCCATCTGATCAGTTAAGGCCTGGATTTGTTGATACAAGGACGTCATCATAGAGCCCAGATCAGTCTGGTCTGCGTTTTGTGGGCTTGACATAATGTTATGCCGGTGCTGTCCGCAGACCAGACCCGTCCCTTATACTGAGGTGGGGACATATATGTGCACGCAATAGGCAGCAGAAGGAGCGTGTCCGGAGTGTGTTGTTTTGGTGTTGCCTTGCCAGGTGTAGCAATACTTGCCGGTACCGGTAAAAGAAGAGACGTAGTAGTTGCCGTTAGCCAGGGTCAGGGATAGGAGAGACCTGGAAGGTCGGGGTCCGAGCTGAGATCGAGGGACGTGAGAAGCCGTGTAGTCAAGAGGGAGCCGTGGTCGAGAGCCAGAGAGTGTAGTCCACCAAGCCGAGTCGTAACCTGAATAAGCGAAGACAAGAGAGAGCCAGAATACACATCCACAAAGAGATACTATGTCGAGCAATGTGAAAGAGATAAGACAGGTACTATATACTGCGGCTGACCAATAGGAAGCGGAGGCAGGCCTGGAGGAGCACGAGGAGCTGTCCTGGATTGGTTCCTATGATAGGCAGCCAGGTGGGAAGCTTTGGGGTTAATTTGTAGCCAGCGCGTGGGCGGAGGACGTGGCTTCACTGCAAGAGCAGTGAATAAATTATCTTGGTCCGGCGCGCGCTCCGTAACGAGGGGAGGCGCGCGCGCAGAGGCAATCGCAGCGGCGAGGAAGGAGCCCCACACTAGCGGGAGCAAAAAGAGGTGAGGGGGGGGTCACGCTGCGACCACCGGGACCCCTGAATCCTCACACCACCCTCCTACTGTCTGTAAGTTCTCCCAACCTACCACTTAGATTGTAAACTCTTTGGGGAAGGGACTCCTTTTTCTTTTGTTACTTTTATATCTGAAGCGCTTATTCCCATTATGTGTTATATTATTATTATGTCACGTGTATTACTGCTGTGAAGCGCAATGTACCTGGATGGTGCTTTATAAATAAAGATATATATATACATACATACATTCAAAGTTTTTGTTGTAAATGAAAAACAAAAATGATTTTTAAAATGGACCTACTTTTCTGATTATTTTGTTATTCCCCAAGATTTAACCAAGATTTAACCAATTAATCTTATCATGAGATAGCGAAAGACATAACACTACATTCTAATAAGACTCTATTTTAATCTATAAAAAGCGATATGTTGGTTCAAACACATTTACCAACAGAGAGGACATGATAGCCACTGTGGGGTGTGCCACATTGATGCTAGAGATGGACGAATCCGCCCAAATCTGTTTCCTGGATTTTATCACATTTTACCCCAAATCCGTTTTTTGCGTGTAAAATCCGCCAACGGCTTTGGTCGCTTTTAACCTGTGCAGATTAAGCAACAACCGCCGCTGGATACAACCTGTGGACAGATTTGTAGAATCCAATTCTGAAGAATCCACCAACAGATTACTTAATCTGTGGATTGAATTCTAAAAATCCGTCCACCGGCTGCGGAATCCGCGGAGCTGGTGATAAAACTCAGAAATCTGCAAAGCGCGGATCCGCTGAAATCCACGGACCAAAGGAACCGGGCGATCCGCTGCGGATCCAAATTCTCCCCAAAAATTCTGCATCGCTAATTAATGCGAAATCGTAGAAGTTGCAAACGATCTTCTTTGAGGGAGGGAAATGAACCTAATATTTCGTTTTTGGTTCTAAAACTAAAGGAACCCTCCCCCTTCCATCCCTTACAGTTGTTTGGTTCTGAATGATGATCAATGTGTGAATTCAGCAACAAAACAACAGGATGCAGTTAGAAAGAAGTAAATATTGAAATAAGATAAATATAAGGAGGAATGAAAACCATAATTTGTGGGGTTTTCTCCAATGTTTTGGGGATGGTAAAACTAGCAAAGCATTTTTTGGCATGACTTTAAATGTATTCAGCAGACTAATTGATTGATTACGGCTGATAATCGTTAAGTGCTGCTTTATGTATTATGTTGATCCTTCTTATCTTGATTAGAATAGCGGTCAGAATAACTACAGAATCACACAGGGTGACCCCCCTTCCGAAAACAGCTGCCGAGAGTTCTGCTTACACTTAAATGCATTCATAAAAAATGCTATAATTACTAGTTTTAAAGTTATGTGCATTAGTTTTCTGCTGTGGTAACAGAATAAAGTTTTGAGGCTTATTCCATAAAGCAGTAGTTTGCACAAATCAATGATTTTTCTGTATTTTTTTATATTTACTTCCAATATCCCCATTTGCACTCTCAGGTGGTGTTTTTGTTTTTACAATCTGATGCTTCAGGAGGTATGAGCTGGTAAAATACCGTATTAAGTGCCCAGGAGTTGAAAACGGATGTCTGCGCAGAGCCCAGTGTAATTAAGAAAACAATGTACATTATAAAGCAGGAAAGGCTCAGGGAGCAGGATACAAGCATTGCAGTATAAGGCTGAGGCACCGGTGTCAGCGCTGCACGCATGCCTGCCAGGCTGGCGGTGCGTAAAGCTGAGATCCCCGGTCTGCGGTGCGCTGCAGAGGGAAAGACGGGGTGGGCGTAAAGGGGGCGTGGTGGGGGGTGCAGCCACGACGTCACCCGGCAGGTTTGCCCTCATTGGCAGAACAGCGGGGGGCGTGGCCAGCGCTCCACCGCGAGTTGTGAGCACAGATTTCCTGTCTTCAAGGAATCTGTTCGCACAACGCGGCGGGCAAAATAGTTAGCGGAACCGGCCACATTAAGGGGCGGTTCTTGTCCCTGCAGCGCCCGCCATAGTGGGCGCTGCAGCAGGCAGCGGGGGCCTGGCCTTAGTTAAACTCATACAGGCTTCTGTGCTGCTTCAAACTACAAGTGTTACCTTACAAAATCAAAAACTAAATAGCAAATACAAATACCACTTAAGCTAACACCTCATGAAGTGCTAACGGGTATCTAACATAATGTTAAGTGCTGTTTACTACTTTAAAAGGGCTCTGCTTAACTATAACGGCCGTCAGTGCTATGATATGCTAAAGAGGTGTTCCACCTAACAACGCCTATCCACAGAAATTCTTTATCGTTAACAGCAACTAAAAATATCACTTGTGAGTTGTGAGCACATTCTCATGTCTCAGACAAATCTGCAACCCTGTCTTTCCCCATTATCTCTTAACAGTCAGTGCTTCCGCTGCAGCAAGGGGTTCTGGGAAATGAAAGGCAAATGAGCACTCACTGTATGTCACCTTTTGCTTCAAATCCATTTTAACATGGACCCCTAGAAGCTTATGCCTGCCGCATTACACAGCTTTCCTGCAGAGCCAGTAACCTGCTCACAGACAGCTTTTCTGACCCTTTGGATCTCATAGTGTGAGGCTGATTATACTAGCGTTAAAAGAAATACAATTTGATGTGATAAAAATCATGAGTTTTTGCCATATTCATTAGGAATTATCTCCAGTAAGGAGAACTAATTTTACAAAAAAATAAATAACATTTGCATACTTTTTGTGTAGTAAATCTGTTCATGGAAGTGGGAGGAAGTGGGAGGGAATGAGCAAGATTCCCATTAATGGGGCAATGCCATACACTGGCGACACACTTTATTCGAGCTCGGCTAGTCCCACGAATTCGGGTATACCCGGGTGTATTGAGGTTTGTGACTGTTTTCTGCCCGAGTGCATTGAGGTATTTTCCAGGCAGGGATTGAAGCATTTTATTCCCGCTGGCTGCAATACTGCACAGTATATATATATATATATATATACTGCATTACAATTCATGAATTTATGCCATCTGGTAGACACGCGAAGCATTGCAGCCTATTAAATCCTAATCATTATCATTTAACAGATCAGCCGCCCGTCAGCCAGGCATGAACCCAGGCTGGGAAGGCAAACGCAACGGGGCTTGTCTGAGGTGAGGAGCGGCGCATTCCAGGTATCTGCCAGGTACATACTGGGTATTTGCTCGAATAAAGTGTGTCGTGCAGTATAACCAAAATACTAACCACAAATCTTTGCTGATGATACTAAATTGTGTAAGGTAGTAGAATCAGAGCAGGATGTAATTTCTCTTCAGAAGGACTTGGAGAGACTGGAAACGTGGGCAGGTAAATGGCAGATGAGGTTTAATACAGATAAATGTAAGGTTATGCATTTTGGGATCCAAGAATAAAAAGGCGACTTACAAATTAAATGGAGATATATTGGGGGAATCCTTGATGGAGATGGATTTAGGAGTGCTTGTAGACAGCAGGCTTAGCAATAGTGCCCAATGCCATGCAGTAGCTGCAAAGGCAAACAAGATCTTATCTTGCATCAAACGGGCAATGGATGGAAGGGAAGTAAACATTATTATGCCCTTTACAAAGCATTAGTAAGACCACATCTTGAATATGAAGTACAAGTTTGGACACCACTCCTTAGAAAAGACATTATGGAACTAGAGTGAGTGCAGAGAAGAGCCTCCAAATTAATAAAGGGGATGGACAATCTAATTTATGAGAGGCTAGCTAAGTTAGATTTATTTACATTAGAAAAGAGACATCTAAGAGGGGATATGATAACTATATACAAATATATTTGGCGACAGTACAAGGAGCTTTCAAATGAACTTTTCATCCCAAGGGCAGTACAAACGACTCGGGAGCATCCTTTAAGGTTGAAGGAAAGGAGATTTCACCAGCAACAAATGAAATGGTTCTTTACAGTAAGGGCAGTTACAATGTGGAATTCATTACCCATGGAGACTGTGATGGCAGATACAATAGACTTGTTCAAAAAAAGGTTGGACATCTTTTTAGAAAGGAAAGGTATACAGGGATATACCAAATAAGTATATATGGGAAGAATGTTGATCCAGGGATTAATCCGATTGCCAATTCTTGGAGTCAGGAAGGAATTTATTTTTCCCCTTATGAGATATCATTGGATGATATGACTCTGGGGTTTTTTGTTTGCCTTCCTCTGGATCAATAAGTAAGTATTGATATAGGACAAAGTATCTGATGTCTAAATTAAGCATAGGTTGAACTTGATGGACGTACGTCTTTTTTCAACATCATCTACTATGTAACTATGTAACTAGTAACCTATTAAACTCATGGTGAAACAGTGTGACATAGTAAAATATTTCTTACATGGATTGCAGAATTATAATCTCCCTCTTTCCTCATATTCCTTTTCATCTTGGATTTACTACAAAATATTTGCATTTTCTGCATAGATAATGCTTAGTTTTGCATATATCATATTTTTACATGTTTAATTCTTCTTTCATTCATTCATTTGCATACACTGCACAAATTTACAATACCTGAACCAAGTCGCGACCTAAAAATACATTTTCACTTGATTTAGGTATGTAAAGCTTTTTAATGAATATGAGCAAAATTGCCTATTTCTGCACTAAATTGCTGTTCTTTATGTTTATAAATAGGCCCTAAAGAGTAGACAAGGAGGCTGGTACCATTGACAACATGAGGGGAAGACAAAGGGGCTGTATCTCCAAGAAAAGCTGAGGTCAAATGCAAGGATAAAAGAACTGACAAATAGGACACAAAAGACGACTTTAATTTACAATTGCACATTACAATTGTAACAGGGTATTTATGCCTTTCTTTCCCCTGTTATCCCTGTTATGTAAGTCCTGTTAGCTGCAGGCAGTAACAGGTTAAGTCATATGGGTTTGTGCCCCACCCTTGTTCCCCTATGATGGACAAGATTAAATTGGTTACTTATGGCCTGTGTAAGACTATCAGAATAGGTATAGACCATGAGCCCACCCCTCCAGTCTTAATTAGGGGAATGGCAAATTTAGTCTTCAATCTGCTTCCTGCTCCAGTGAAGAGAGGAAGAAAAGAGCTATCAGTCTTTCCTATGGCAGGATGAGCGTGCTCACCCTCAGCCTCTGAGCTGGGGGAACATCAGGCTCAGCCACATAGGCCTGAAAGACCAGGGCCTACACCATCCAGAGGAAGGGAACCTCTAAGACCATGCACCGCTGTGATGGAAAACTGCAGTGAGTGCCACACAATAAAGACCTTTGTGCTAATATACCTCGGTCTGAGTATCAGTCCTTGGGCTGAGGGGAAAGAGTACAGTAGTGGGGGCTGATTTCTAGATACCCTGGGAGCCACTACAGCTGGAGGCGCTGAACACCAAAGAGAAAGAACCAGAGAAAGAAGCTAAGCCTGTCCTGATCTCCACACCACCGCAGATCAGCTAAGCTCTTCTGCTCCAAACAGGTATTGCACCACATACTAGGTAGCATAGGCGGTATAATCTCCCAGAGGGGAGGGGACGGGAGGACGGTGCTATAAGGTGAATATGTAGATCTTGCACTCACTCCAGTCCTCTACACCAGTGATAATACATGTCATGTGTACAAGGTGCTGGGATCCAATACCGCCTATACCACGAGTGGTGAAACAAGCGCTATTAAATAATTATGTCATGCACCACTAGAAATGGAGTTTGTCCTCCAATTGATGAAGAATGTACAAGAACGTAATTATTTCTTGTGTAGCCAGGTCCCCCCCCTTGGTCCCCGTACCTCGCGGCGGAGGCACGCATGTGCCACAGGCAAGGCGTGCCAATGCCCGGTGATGCAGGGAGCTGCGGGAGGGGTTAATATGGGCAAGCGGATCAACAGAAGTCCGCGGCGGCTCCCTTCCCAGGGCGCTGCCATCTTTAGCGCAAGGGCGCATGCGTGAGACTGGCGCATGTGCAGAGGATAGCGTGGCATCCATTTGGGGAGAGTTGCGCATGCGCAGACAGCGAGAGCGTGCCCATTATAGGAACATGTTCCGCAGGGGAACTACAACTCCCAGCAGCCCCTAGGGCTGCAACATCACATGGCGCGAAACAGTCAATAGGGATGCAGAAAACCTCTGCTCCTAGGATTGTTACATTTGGCATGCTAGAAGCCATGCCAGTTGGAGCTGGGAGACATAGGGGTAAGGTAGTGTCTCAGGAGCCAGTGGCCCTGAGACTAGATCTAGAGTTCCCCTTCAGTCCCCAGCTAGGCCCTAACTCCCCCATAGCTTGTATGAGTGCTAGGGAAAGGCCCCTTGAGACAGGGACACTTTCCCCATGATATATAAGTGGTAGGGACACAATCAAGGTGCCGTGTGGTTCTTGCGGCCTGTGGTCTGGGACCAGACCACCACCGCAAGACATAGACTATCTTCATGGTGGGACACTCCAGCGGGAGTCCACACCATGCAGAGTAGGTGGGACCTGACTGATCCCCGTCATCTGTTGGTGGTACCCAGGTGCCGGAGCACCCGGCAGGTATCGCATTCCAACAAGTGCACCAATTTCAACACACTTCCTGTGGGTAGCGCTACCGCACACTTGGGGTGGCTAGGTGCCCAGGGCACCTCTGTACGTTGAGGAAACCTCACCAGGGTGTGGACAAGGTGGTGGAAGAGTGGGGCACTGTGTGGGTACGGCCATGCGAGGCCTGTGTTATGTTGTTTTATATTATTAGCTAAGTTCAGTAAACTTGTTACTATATACAAGTGTGTGTTCATTATATTGGGTCCTGTGAAGGGGTTTTCCAGTGATGCTAGCATCCCTCACAGGTGGTGGCACTGTCACCGAACGAATCAGGTACAGCCCAGGCTCCCTGCAGCGGAGGATTAGATCTCCTGTGAGCCTATCAGGTAAAGCGCACCACACGTAGTCACCCTAGACACGGGGGAAAAGGGGGCTACACTTATTTGAGGAACACTAATGTAGACACACTCAGGGTACAGAAATAGGGGAACAACGTTGCCCCGACTTATGCTAATATCCTCATGGTGGGATTTCAAATTGAGTCTGTATATTGTAGTGACCTCTATAAAAGATGTCATCAAGTGGGCGACATATATTGTTGACGTGTTTATCCTTTGGAAAGGTGACACGAATAACATACATATATTCTTGGATTACCTTAATGGTTGCCACTCTACTTTTAAAATCACCAGTGAATGGTCAGGACTGACAATTAGATACTTGGACACAAATTCCCAACATAGACAAATTGGAAATAGATATCTATTTCATAACAACGTATAGAAATGCCCTGCTTAAATATCGCACGGATAGCATGAGGCTTGGCCTACCTTATAGTCAGTAAAATGCATTGTTAGCCAGAATAATCAAATAGAGGAATAGATTTCAAAACATGGAACAAACATTTGTACAGAGGGGTATGACCCAAAATCCCTTGAGGACCCAACCGAAAGGGTGCAGATCTTGAATAGAGCTACATTTTTGAGACAAAAGACAGCGAGGACTAGAGATAAGGGTATACTATCAGTGGTGATCATGTTTAATCCAGTCAGCATGTGTATTATTGAAAAAATACTGGTACATACTGGCAAGTGATGCGAGGATGCCGGAGTTCACTACAGGACTTCCTTTATTTGTTTTGAAAAGATCACAGAATTTTAGTGGCATTCTAGTTAAAGCAGATCTTGGTTCAGGTAGTAAAACCAAAAGCAGATTTATGGGAACTCCCAAGATGGGTACATTTCCCTGTCTCCAATGCACTAAAGTTCAGTAATCAAAGGTGACTTGTTTACCCATCCTCATACTGGTAGGAGATACAAACTAAATTACTATACCACCTGTCAGTTATCATTTGTCATATACTTATTGAAATGTCTCTGTGGCCTTATCTATGTTGGAGATACAACCAGAGAGGTTAGGAAATGTATATCAGAACATAAGTTCTCTATCAGGAAACTGAATATGTTACTCCCTGTGGCAAGACAATTTGCTGAGGCAAGGCACAGTCTGTGTCAGCTTAGATCAAATTATTGAGGGCATTCCACAGTTGCGAAGAGGTGGTGACAGAGTGGCTCTCCTAAAGAGAAAAGAAGGGATTCTGGATCCACACACAGCAAACCTTAGTCCCCAAAGGCTTGAATAAGGAATATGACTTGGGTTATTAACTACAGTATGAGCCAGGTATTTCAGCACTTGTTTAAAGGTGGAGGTCTAACTAAGGACTGATTCTTGACATTTTCCTTCTCCTGATTACTCCACATTACAGGTGAAAGCCACACAGCGACATCGTATTTTCTTGAAATAAGTGTTTGTACAGCGCCTCGCTCTGTATTCCCAAGTGGATTGTACCTTTACCTGGATATGTCATTCCATTACCTACCTTCTTGTGAACCTTTGTGAAGTCAAGTCCTCGAGCTTGTGTTGTCTGTCTGTCCATCTTTATTACACTTTCTTGGGGTTCCAGTTTTTTCTTCTGATTAATTTTTTTTATTGTAAATAATAAATATATGGTGATAGATATCACTTGGTTTTTTTTAAGCAAACAAAATTTTTTTTTAACCCCATTCCAGATCTAGCTTTAAACATAGTTGGATTGATATTTTTACGTGCATCTAGCTCCATAAGCATATGGTTATACATCTTCCATCTGATCGATATCTATTAAGCCAGTATACCCTTAGAACAATACCATATTAATAATATGCTTTTATAATATTGTTTTGATGTGAAAAATTGTCAACAATATGGAATATGGAAATAATAGCGTTTTGTAAACTATTGTAGACAGAGGCAGCAGGTTGTTCTTTATTAAGATAATGGTGGGCACATTTTGGGGGACCTATAACATGAGCTCTGATCTGCAAATATATTGTTTCGATAATGGAGGATATGATTGTATACTGTCTGTTTAAAGGTTTCCTCCTATGATGCCATGGGTTATCTAATATAATTGTGGATTACACATAAAACCCATAAACTTCCATTCATAGGGTAATAGAGGAGAACATTGTGTTAAAATTGATGTCCCTGGCTTGGACCGTTGAATGTGCCTGCATTTCATTGGTGCACAGTGCCCTCGGTCTGCTGAAGGGAGCTCTGTATCTCACAGAGCGTTCCATCTACAGGAATATGTGCACAAGCTTAAACAGAAGTCATGTGACATCACTGTAACGGCAGCGCAATGGGCGGAGAAGGCCGGCAAGGAACATGTGATCACCAATGGATTTTTTAAACCCCAACGGTGTACACCATGATTAAGCCTGGCAAAGGCGCCAGGATGCCCTGAAACATGGGTCTGTTGTATGACAGTATGTGTTTGCTGACTAACTATCTTGAGTATTTTTGTATTGCTGCTGAGATCGCTTGTATATTAAAGAAGGTAATTGCTTGAGACCAATAGGAACATGTGTGTATCATTCGCTTTTTATCTTTAGTCTTCTTGAGTATTGATCCAATTTGATATTTTGGCAATTGCACATTAAAGACAAAAAGGTCCATAATTACTTTTTGATGCTATTGCTTACCACGTCAATGCGCCATAAGGTGCTTTCCGGCACTGTAAGGTTTCTTGTCGAATAGCACCGCTTGGTAAATAGCACCCTCAATCTTGACTTAGACAGTTTAAAATTTTTAGGCCTAGATCCACAGAGGTTCAATATTGATTTAACGAGGCGTTATCTTAACTTAACACCTCATTAAGTGCTAACGGGTATCTAACATAATGTTAAGTGCTGTTTTTAACCGTAAAAAGGCATTGCGTTAACTATAATGTCAGTGCTATGATACAGTATGCAAAAGAAATGTTCCACCTGACAACGCCTATCCACAGAAATTCTTTATAGATCCGCGGACGACCAAACTGGTGGTGAGGTAAGTGTTGTGAGGTCAGCTTCTGCACATGCGCTGCCCGACGGCCTCATCTGCCAGCACTGACGTCAGTTCCATACTTCCATCTCCTAGAAAGGAGATTTGGTGCCTGCAAAGAAGTTTCACTTCAAAAAAAGGGATGTGTGCCGAGCACGCGCCTTCGAAATCTAACTTCTTTGCATTTTATCACTAAGATTGTATTTTTATATTTATGTTTTTGATTGAATGAAAGACTTTTGAGAGTGACAAAGAGCAAAGAAGTTTAACTTATAACGTGCGTGCTCAGCACACACACCTTTTTTTATTATACATATATCTTCATTCTAATATTCAAGCAGATATTTTTCACAAACCCAATTCATGTAAAACACATGTAAAACATTTTTTAAGACCCGAAAACTGTCATCCCAGACCATTGCTTCGAGGTGCTCCAAAGGGACAGTTTATGAGGTTAACAAGACATTGTTCCAATTACGCAGATTTTTTAGTTCAATCGAGAGATCTTTATGATATATTTAGAAGGAGGGGTTATCATTCCCGTGACATGGATCTGGCCCTTGGAGATATTATGTCCATGAACAGATCTTCCCTACTTAAGCCTTCTGGAAGAGAGGTAGACAAAGGGGACACCCCACTATTTATCACTCAATATAATAGACAGGCTAACCAAGTCTATTATACATCGACATTGGGATGTTTTGACTCTTGAGCCTGTGTTTAAACCATTTACTCAATCATGTCCCAAATTTGCATTCATGAAGGTGAAACTAAGGCGCAAACAGCATCAAGTAATTGCTAATAACAAATTATTACAGTAGCTAAATAAGGCACTTGAGGAAAAAAAGCTAATAGTGCAATGAACAGAAAGTGTAAAGTGAAAAATATAAAATATAGAATAAATAAAGTCTGGACTCCCAGCTCAAACCCTCTGGCAGGACCCGTCTTCACTGGTTCCAAAGCGTTAGAATATTTTCATACATTCCGGGGGGAGCATGTGGGGAGAAAAGACAATACAAACAATCGAAGTGCAGGTGTATTGTACACCTTGGAAGGTAATGATTGTAGCTTGGCTCTCTATACACAGCCTACTCACAGGATAGCAGATGGTAAAAGGCACTTGCAAAATGAATCAGCGGCAGGTAATTCTGAAGAGATGTGTAGTAATCAAAGTTCCCATCCAATGACTTACGGGAGATGTTACCATTAAAGAGAGAAAAGGAAAAACTACATAGCACAGATCAGTCTTATAGGTCCATTTGTTAATGTAAAATATTAAAGACGCACTTACAATAGTGCAGTAAAAACAAGGCATATAACACTTATTCGTGTAAACAAAAAGTACCTGGGCGCTCTCTCTCAGTGGAAGTAATAATAATGTAATGGAAAATATTACCATGCCGAGGACCCCACATGAATCACTATTTCCGTGGCCGCCTTAGAGGGCCCCTGTCTGCAGCTCGAACCCTATAGGGGATTATTCCTTATCCCCAAACAGAAAACAGGAAAACAGAGACAAGGGGAGCGCGGATGAATAAATGGTTGATCGTATGTATAAAAAGTGGGCGTATTTATAGTACAGCCAGTCTAATGAAGCTTCACTCCAGTGCACAAGGGTTCAGATTGAAATACTGTTGTATGGTGCTTCTAAAGGCAAAACAGTGGAAAAAGGAATAATGTCTGGAAGAAACAACCCGTATCAAGTATGACTGTCCAAAAGGATGTAGCCTGGTAAATTATGATCCCACGTAATGTAGCATTGAGGATATATTCATAAACACCTGCCGGTGACCAGTAGATAAACATCCTAAAGCAATGGACAATGATGAAATTCAGGGTTTGGGTAAAACTGGAATAAACTCACTTGGGATGATGTCCACAATAAGCAGCAAGTCCAAAATATCCAGTATCCCTCGGTTGATTGTGCCTCCGTCTGTAGATGAACATCAGAAGAGAAAGTGGAGGAAGAAACGGAGCACTGTATCCAGAAAAACCACCAGGATGCGTTCCCATAAAATAAAGCTAATTTAATGGATCATAATAATATACAAAAACACACCAACGCGTTTCGGGCTATAAACAGCCCTTTCTCAAGGTGATAAAGGGCTGTTTATAGCCCGAAACGCGTTGGTGTGTTTTTGTATATTATTATGATCCATTAAATTAGCTTTATTTTATGGGAACGCATCCTGGTGGTTTTTCTGGATACAGTGCTCCGTTTCTTCCTCCACTTTCTCTTCACAAGAGTTCAGAGTCTGACCTCAGTCAATGCACTTGGGAGAAACTATAGCGGGGATAAGATTGATAATAATAGATATATACTCACACGGGCCTGTGTGTGCACATGTGCATCACAGGGTTCTTGGTCCCTTCTTGAAGTATATGGGAAGTCACTCCTCCTCGACCCGTAACGTTCATAAAAGGTCTTCAGTTCGTCTCAGGTCACTGGGTTAACCCTCTCCTTGCCAGGGGTGGTTAGTGTAGTAATAAGGTTCCTCTTATTAGTTCCCCCTCCTCTGGTTTCAAATAATCAAAACTGTGGGGTTAAAGTGCTGCCGTAGCACATCAGCCGGCCTGCCTAGCCACCAGGGTGCAGCACAAGGTTAACCCACCACAGTAAATGCCGCTCACAGGGTGTCCCCTGATAATGAAATGATGCAGGGATTGGGGATATATAAAGTGTATGTAATGATACTCACACGGGCCCGTGTGAGTACAGGCACATCAGTAGATCCTCAGATTTAAATGCTTCTCCTTCTTTCAGTGTGGATCCTTCTTTCTTTACGTTCGTCAGGGATATCACCAAAGTATGCCACGAGCACAATAAGAATGTCAAGATAAAAGCCCCTTGTTTAATGGAAACATACAATACTACAAAAATAAAACATAAAACATAACCTCCAGGCTAAAGTGACAAAGTCTGTAGCGTTTAGTCTGCACGCGCGCCACTTCCGCATCCGGGCAGCGCTTGGAACGCAAGCTCTACTTCCCTCCTATGGTGGCCTCGGAGGTCCAAAATCCAACGACGAATAGAACAACGCGTTTCGCTTGATTCCAATCTTCCTCAGGTTCTGTATCGATAGGAGGGAATAAGAGCTTGATAGAAGGGGGAGCATTTAAATCTGAGGATCTACTGATGTGCCTGTACTCACACGGGACCGTGTGAGTATCATTACATACACTT
Source organism: Ascaphus truei (assembly GCF_040206685.1). NCBI lineage: Eukaryota > Metazoa > Chordata > Amphibia > Anura > Ascaphidae > Ascaphus > Ascaphus truei. The sequence continues at coordinate 11,064,954 of NC_134493.1, forward strand.
TATATATCCCCAATCCCTGCATCATTTCATTATCAGGGGACACCCTGTGAGCGGCATTTACTGTGGTGGGTTAACCCTTGTGCTGCACCCTGGTGGCTAGGCAGGCCGGCTGATGTGCTAGCCGGGCAGCACTTTAACCCCACAGTTTTGATTATTTGTGTTGTTTTTCTCACCATCTCTACTCTCCCTGTCCTTGTGAGGTGAAACCAGAGGAGGGGGAACTAATAAGAGGAACCTTATTACTTATTCGTGTAAGCAGGTTAACCACAGCACAGTAGCTCTCACCGTCTCTTCGCAATCGGATGTCTGCAGCACTCAGTGGATTCTCGGCGGAGGCTGCGTCTCTGCTCCGTCGCGCCCGTCGGGGCTGTGACGTCACACCCGCTCCGGTTCTCGCGACTTGAGGACTGTTTGGTGTGGGTCTCCTGCGTGGTCAGACAAAGACAATTGCTAATTATATCTCTCCAAGTTTCAATAGTTCTTTCAGCCCTGTAAAAGTGTTTAATCCTCAGAATGGGTTATATAGAAGTGGTCCTATATTCTTTGATGAATCCCTCAGTGTTTTTTATTCTCAAACATAATAAAGGATAACACCCTTCTGTCATTTTTTTAACTGTAATACCAGGCAGTGTTTGCAAATCTGTGTAATATGTCCAGCATAAGCTTATAGGGGTCAATATTAAAGTGGACAAGAAGCAAAAGGTGACACACTGAGTGCTCATTTTCATGTCATTACCCAGAATCCCTGGCTGCAGTGGAAGGATTGTATGCTAAGAGATAATGGGGAAAGGCAGCATTGTTGACCTGTCTGTATTTTTATTTGCTGTACACTGTATGGTGGAAGGTTTTTGTACCTTGTTTACCCGCCAATAACTTGTCTGGTTATAGTTAACAAAAAATGAGTTACGCCTTGACTAAGGGGGGCGGGAGAGAGAGATTATTTCAATCTAAGGTCTCGGGCATGGTGCCTCGGGCCGCGCTGATCCGCGCTCCTGCTCTGCCTCGCCTGCTCAAACTGGAGCTTTAAGTGTCCTGGCAGGCGAGGCAGTGCTACATTAACATGCTGGTAAACCTATGCTACTGAGATTTACAATAGCTGTTGGTTTTTTTTGCATATAATTAGCTTTGTGTATATGCATTAACCTCAGCAAAATAACGTTAATTAATTATTTTGATAAAATTCTATTAATGAAAAAAAGAATGATTTTTCATCAGTGGAAGTTCATTAAATTGCTAATGCTAAAAATCAGTGAGACTCACAAAACACCAGGGATTATTCACGACTGCAGGTGCGTTGATACATATCGCTATGTATGCTATGTAAATGTGACTACATATTATGCTTACAACCTTAGGCAGTATGGGGGGTGTAGACATTAGGTAAAAGACTGCAAAACTGAGTTTTGTACCTTGTACAACAGGGCACACAAAGCAGGACTATGCAAAGACTATGGGGCCTATTCTAGTAGCTTTGATAACTAACTCATCAAGCTTTTTGAGCACTTCCCGTACGATTCGGCAAGTTTGCTATGCAGTTCCGATGACCTGCCGAACTCGTACAGGAAGTGTATCTCCCCAAGCGGTAGTGCTCCTGCCCAAACACATCGAGCGGGAGTTGAAAAACAGCTCCAACTTGCATTTTTTATAAAATCACCCTATTCTAGTAGCTCTGATGAGATCATCGAGGCTCTCACCCAGCGAGCTACTCACCAATTTCATCTCGCCACCTGCATCAGATTGAAGCCGGGAGACTCCAGAGTTGATACACATTAATACCAGTGCCCAGTTTATTGTGGGTAGCGGGTGGTGGGTGAAGGTGATATTTGGCCTATGGTAGGTGTTTAGGCCTTGCCGTAGGGTTGCAGGAGGAGTTAACCCCTTCATTACCTTAGCGGTTAACCCCTCCCGCTACCCACCTGTGGACATCCTACTACCCACCCTCTCTACCCCCAACAACCCCACCCCCCCCCGTCAACACATACAGTACAGTAATGGGTAAAATCCCTATTATCCAGATCTGGATAATAGCCCATTTGCCGTTAAAAAATAAAACATTATCCAGCCAGGATAAAATAAATTAAAATTGCAAGTACCTCTGCCAGGATGAAGACCACCCTCATCACTGTCCTCCATATCCTTGTCCTCCGTGGGCAGCAACAGAAAAATAAAAAAAACAAACTAATGGCCACTAACTCCTTAAACACCTTAGTGGCTAGTAACCACTATAGTAATTAAGGGGTTAACCCCCCTACCCCGTTACCCACCCGGGATGCCTAACCACCCTCTTTGGGACAACTACCCCCACCTCCCACCTTCACTACCCATTGATTGGCACAGTGGTACACCATGCCCATATAATATGGGCATGGTTTGCCACTATATTAATGAATGGGCAAGCTACAAAAAAACAGGCACAAAATAAAACACTTGACATTTAAAGAAAACAAGCATTTCCCAATAAAGCCATTGATTGTGACTGTAGCAAACCATGCCCACAATATATGGGCATGGATTGCCACACTAGCAATAAATGGGCAACCTAAATAAAAAAAAACACAAAATACAATACAAAACAATTAAATAAAAACAAGAACCAAAAATACAAAACATAACAATTAAATAAAAACAAGCATTTGTCTAAAAATGCATTGCTTGTCACTGTGTTTATCTATACCCCAAAAGGGATATAGCCCCTGACAAAGCCATTACCGGCGAAACAAGTTGGGAAGCTGATTTGGAGTTTTTGACTGTGTGAGGAAAGCGCTGGAGGACAGGCACACTGAGCGACCGAACGCTTCTGATTGCTGTACAGAAGTCTCGCGATACAAGAGTTACAGCTCACGTGACGCGGAAGAGATCCGGACACAAGGAGGGACTAGCAGAGGAGGCCGCGGGACGTTGCTCTGCATGGCTAGAGACCCCAAGTGCCAGTGAGCAGGACTGATCTGTGGGGTGAGTGCGGGACATTGCCCCAAGGTCTACAGTTTTTCATAAGCATTTTGGCGGATGTGTGCATTGTGACTCCAGTGGATATATCCTTTTGCATATGTTTTATGATTCATTAAATATTTGTACTTTTGTGCGAATACCTCGATTTTTCCTATTACTGTTACTCTGGGCTCTGAGTTGGTCTTGGTAGCTTGCTGGATAGTACAATCCCTATCGTGGAGGTTACGTGCTGATTGACCAGACGGAGAGGGGTTAACCATTATATGGAGGAAGAAAAGAACCTTATACAGTACACTGTCGTTTTTCAGTTGTCATCTTTTAAGTGCATTATATTCTAGCAGGTTTTTGCTGATTTTATGCAGTTCACACTATGTGCTGTTTTCTTTTTTTTCTCATTTATTCCTGTTCACATTTGAGTGTCAAATGGTACACCCCCAATACGATTGGCCGGTGTACCACGTGACATGGTTTTGTTTTTTTAAAGGATGTGACGTCATCTTAAAGGAGGAAAGCCAGCCAATCAGTGAGGCAATGCTTCTCTCCCTTTGAATTGACATTACCGTGGATGTCAAACGTGACTGGAGCTTCAATTCAAAACGTGTTCCCTATACTGTGTGTAATTCACAGCATACACAATGATCTTCCCACAGCTTGTAAGGAAGCTTCAATACACATGTATGCAGATGACACAATCCTATATGCACACAGCCATAGCCTCTCCGACCTTCAACACATACTTCAGTCTGACTTTTTGAGACTCGAAAACTGGATTTCCCAAAACAAACTGTTTTTTTAAACACTGACAAGACTGTAACAATGGTATTTGGGACCAAGACTACATTTTTAAAGCTTCCAGTGACTGAGCTCCAGATCAGAACCAATGCTAACACCATCCTAATTCCTGTTACTATTTTTAAATACCTGGGCATATGGGTTGACTCCCACTTAACATTCGGAATGCACATTGATACCCTGACATCCAAAACCTATGCCAAACTAGGTGTACTTTACAGGAACAAATCTTCCCTAAGCCTGCTGGTCAGAAAGCGTATAGCACAGCAGATGCTAATGCCAATTATAGACTATGGAGACATAGTATATGGCTCGGCACCTCAAACCCACCTTAGCAAACTTGACACCCTCTACAATTCAATTTGTCGTTTCATTCTCCAATGCAACTACAACACACATCACTGTGAAATGCTCAAAGAACTAAATTGGTCATCACTAGAGTCTAGGCGCAAAGTTCACCTTTCCTGTCTGCCTTCAAATACTTTCTGGGCAAGCTACCCATCTATCTGAACAAGCCATCACCCCTACCACATGCAGCACTTATCACCTGAGATCAGACTCCAAAAGACTGTTCATGGTCCCAAGGCTCAACAAAGTATCCGGCCGCTCCTCCTTCTCTTACTGTGCACGCCAAATCTGGAACAACCTACCGGAGACTCTCACATCCACCACCAGTTTAAGTTCTTTCAAAACTAAGGCTGTCTCACATTTTAATCTGGTCTGTAACTGTTACATAAGCCTATAATATACATCTTCTCTAACTGTTTATGCAATGTATTGTATATAATGTATACCCTGTTCATTTATGTAACTGTATTTGTAACCATGTATTATTTGTCATATTAACTATGTCCAGGACATACTTGAAAACGAGAGGTAACTCTCAATGTATTACTTCCTGGTAACGAAATGAAGAAAATCAGGGCTCCACGGATTTGCTCAATGAACTATTTTATTGCCAATAGACTTGATGTTTCGGCCACACAGGCCTTTCTCAAAAGTAGAAATGGCATAATGTGCACAACAGTGAACTCAACCCTCTTATAGCCCCAAAACCAGGTGTCATGAATTGTCCAATTAGTCCAATAAAGTCCCTCATCATCCAGCACCGTCACTCTGTTGAAAATCTCCTTCCTTATTGACATCATGTGTTGATGTGTCCTCCAATAGGAATCCTCTTCTGTGTTCTCACGAGTGTTCCTGCACCAAAGCTCCTCTTAGTAAAAATGGAGTGGTGCCAGAAGGGAACCTCCTCTTCATGTGATGTCATCACGTCGGCGTCCTCATCAGCGTCTTGGCGTCATGACATCATTGCGTCCGGATCCCGGTCTCCTTACTCCATATGCAGATTGGCAGAGTAGCCTGTCCTGCATCCTGATTGGCGACGTTCTGGCGGAGTGACGTCATGATGTCTGTCTCCCAATGCCATATCCTTTTTGTTCTGCTGTCTAGGCAATCAATGACTGTAAACAAAGTGAGAGGAATTGAGTACACAATGTAAATAGAGTCCTCACTCTGTTTACAGTCATTGATTGCCTAGACAGTAGAACAAAAAGGATATGGCATTGGGAGACAGACATCATGACGTCACTCCGCCAGAACATCGCCAATCAGGACGCAGGACAGGCTACTCTGCCAACCTGCATATGGAGTAAGGAGATCGGGATCCGGACGCGATGACATCATGACGCCATGACGCTGATGAGGACGCCAAAATGGTATTATAGTGTTTTATCAATTTAATGGGAACACACATTACTATGCAGCGATTATTAATTATTTAGCATATCATTAATTGCTGATTAGATTATAATTGGTTTAAGATGCGAATGCATGTTTCAATGGCTATATATATGCGGCCAGTAGTGTAGTCCCATTATCCACCTGCCCCTGACGAAGCTCCGCCTGGAGAGAAATGCGTAGGGCGTGGGCTCAGTGACGTGGTGATGTCACGACACGCAGTGCAGCTGATTCCGCCACAGCCGGTCGAGTGTACGAGGTCTGAACAGGGCTGTGTACCGCCAAGGGAACAGAGTTATAGAGGCTATCAAGCTAAGTATTATGCAGAGAACTGTGTTATTTTATGGAGGATTAGGTTTGCCATTTGTGAATTAATCTATGTATACAGCATTTCACTAGATACGGGGACTCCCAGTACAAGTTGACAGCGATGTTGGAGCTGTGCTGTTTGATAGCAAACAGCGTTCATATGGCAGTTTAGCAGCTCAGGGACTCCCATTACTCTAATGTGCTTCCTTATTTCTCTGATTAACACTGCACTTTTGCCATTTCTCTGGTGACCTTGAACTACACGGTTTACTTATAGATCAGTCTACTGTGACAACAGAATATTCATTACTATATGCCAGCGGTGCGCAATCTGTGGGGCGCGACCCCCAGGGGGGGCGCGAGATTGCCGACGGGGGGCGCGGGGTTTACAGAGGCCCCGCGCGCTTCCCGAAGGCACTTAAATTAAGTGCCGGGGGAGCTGCAGGGCCTCTGTAAACCATACTTACCCGTGGCTCCGGCGGCTTCCTCCCGGCGTCGCCATGGCAACGCGGCGTCAAAACGACGCTGCGAGGTCATGTGACGTCACGTTGCTATGGCAACGTGACGTCATTACGCCGGAGCGCGGGTAAGTTGGGGTTGGGGGGGGCGCGGGAGCGAGGGGACAGCCGTCAGGGGGGCGCAGGGAAAAAAGTTTGCGCCCCCCTGCTATATGCTATAGAACTGAGCTAGTAACGTAATTGTATGAGTGACTGCAACCTGACCATCTGTGAGATGTACAAACTAACTAATTAATATCTAGCAGGAGGATACAATTGGTATTAACATATTGCAACAGTTATACCTCACAACGTTGCAAAGTCACAACCACTATTGTGTGCATACAAGTTGGTTGGCAACAGCAGCAAGCACTGCGTGTCAGTTTTAATAATATTTTATAATCACTTTGGATTAATTTTTCACCTTGGTTTTTCACTATATGTATTTCACGGAAAATTAAAAATTGTTATTGTGATGTGCACCAAAAATGTACCCTTCTGAATGATCTTGTGACTGTATCATGGGTTCATTCAATTTGTTATATGCAGAATAGTAAATTCAAATTAGGACCAATGAGAAACACATGGGAGACCTGGACGAAATGCAAACTCAAATTGAAGCTCACGGCCCCACTGCCGCTACTTAATGGATCTTTGTTTTCCTTATGCATTATGACTATATTCGCCTTGGACATTTGTTCAGGAATTTTCTTTCCCTCCAAGAAAAATTATATAGAGTCAGCTGGTATGGAAACAGGATATTAATATACTTTTTGTAGTAGATATTGGATAGTCCATATGGGCCTGAGGCATTAGGTGACTTTAGTTATTTAACTGCCTCTGAACTCCAGTTCAGTTATTTTAGTACCTACGTTAATAAGTTCATCTTTCGTTAGTTTGGGGAGGTTACATTTCTCTAAATATTTAGTGATTCTTTCAGAGCTCTGGGTTTTAGGATTTGCATGTGTGGGATTCAGATTGTATACCTTATTGTAACATTTTGAAAACTCTATCACTTAATAAAGAAACATTTAATCTTCACTGTATACACCTCGTTCTGAGAAACGAGGATGAAAAGATTAAATCTATAGCAGCATGATCTGATCACGTTATCAGGCCAATTGTGGCTTGATATACTGTATTCCATCTAAGATAGCCTGAGAAACTAAAATTGGGTTGTCGCAAACAGCACACCTGTGAGCACGTGACTTGTATATGTGACAATGGTTAATAAACACAGCTGCATAGCCCACTTGTCTTTCAAATGAGTAATATCTTCCCTCAATCTGTCACACTATATATCTTAAATTGCTTGCACCACCAATGATACAGAAAAATATAATCACTAGGGTATTGGACCCAGTTTACTAAGAAAGTTATTTAATTAACACAGATATCTATTGTAGTAAAATGTGTCCAGTTTTAGTTTACAAAAGTAGTGGTGCTTTGGTTACAGAAAAAGATTTTACAAAAACATACAGTACAATATATGCAGATAGTTCCATAAAATAAATCAGTAAAACAGATTATTTAATTATGTTACTGCATAACATCATCAGATTCCTTCAAAGAGGCTTGAAGTTGGAAATATGGAAATCTACTTGTGGAATAGACAAACACGCCATCTATGTTGAAATTCAAATGAATATTGTAACTGCAGGGTTTTTATCCTAAAAATCCTTTTGCACTGAGCACAGCGTAAGACCCACCATCTGGGTGTTGTCTCCCCTCCCCTCCTCATCAATCTCCAGTGACATCTTTACAGTTTATGGAGAAAAAAAGGTTTCATTTGGAATTAGCAGGGGCCTGAATATAGGAAATACCTCATATCTTCATCCCCGTAAGTCCTAGAATATGGTAATGCAATTTATCGTGTTCGGGTGAATTTGACGCATATAAAGAGACTATTTGTGAGGGCATTAATTCTACGTATGGAGACAAACGGATATCTGACCTTTGCATCCCTCAATCGTGGACTGTTTAGCATAATTTTATTTGTCTGATCACAAATGTTACAATGATTTATTTGTAATTCTCGTGAATCGTTGTCAGACCCATCATATTTCATATTTACTAAATTCATAGTGAAATATCTTAATTGCCACACCCTTTGGCATTTCCCAAACACAGGAGGAATCCCTTTCAAGTCACTTTAAAAGGGGTTTTGCTAAAGTCCACTATCAGAAAAGAGTTGTGACTCCCAAATTTCCTAAACCAGGTTTTGACCTCAGATAACCTAGATGTAGCCGGGTCCCCGTAGCCCTTATCTCTGGTGCGGAGAAGAGGGGAGGCTACGACAGCATTGCGGTGCGTGCGAGTGCCGTCGGATTGGCAGATGGACCCGCCGGGAGTAGGGTAAGCTGAGGCAGCCATTAGAAGCTCCCTGGCGGTACGCTGGTAAGGGTGCCATCATGTTGCAATATCGCGAATGTGTGATGGCAGTTCATGCATGTGCAGAAGGGATAAGTTGCGTTGGCCATCTTGAGGAGGCTCCGCAAAGGAACTACACTTCCCAGAGTGCTCTGGGAATATGACCATGTGACACACCACAGTCAACAGGGCTCCCCGGAACCCCTGAGGAGAGAATTGATAGTTTGGGATGAAGGGGCGCGAGAGGGAGTTGGAGCCAAGACTCAGAGGGGGAAGCTAGTGTATGGGTGCCAGTGGCTCCCGGACTAGGCCCAGATTGCCCCTTAGGTCCCAGATAGGCCCTAACTAACTCATGTTGAGGTTGTGGCTGCTACAGGGAACGGCCCCAAATAGGGACATTTCCCCATAGTTATAGCAGTGTTAGGGTATTGTGTCAAGACGCTGCGTGGTAAATTGCGGCCTGTGGTCTGGGACCAGACCACCTACGACATAAACTCTTAAAAGTGAGACCCTCCAATGGGAATTCACCCCATGCAGAGGCAGACACCTTCTCGGACGACGACGACGCTGGATCAGCGAATCCGTTTATTGTCCGGCAGTACCCGGGTGCTAGAGCGCCTGGGCAGGTACCACACCAAGGGCACCAACGGTTCATGGGATAGTCCTATTCCAAACACATTTGGGTGGGCTGTGACATTGGGGGAAACGGACATCAGGGATATTGGTGCCGAGCACCCTGTGTACTTTAGAGGGCACTCAGTTAGTGGATTGGGGTGGTATGTGATATATACTGCGGGTTACAGGTTGCATGTTATTGTTCAGTAAAGCGTTATTATATGCCTGTGTGTGTATTTACTATTTGGGTTCCTGTGAGGGGCATATCCCACTATGCTGCGATTCCTCTCAGGTGGAGGCTATGCACCGAGGTGAGCAAGAGATCCCCCCAGGCTCCCAGTGGCAGAGGTTCAGGCCTTCTGGTAGCCAACAGGTAAGGGCAGTACCGGTAGTTCCTTTAGTTATGGGGAACAAGGGCTACATAGATAAACAAAGAAAACCAGACCAGGGCACTGTCTTGACCTGCCATAAAAACAATTACTTGTATTTTTAAGATACAACTTGCAACTCAAATGAACCTCTGGTGTGCCAGATTATTAAAAAAAGAAAAAACACAAAAGCGCACCAAGATTGAGATATGATATGTATTGACAACAAATAAAGATAATAATATGCACTTACATATATAAAAACTTTAATGGTCCAGATCACGATCGTCACTTCTATTGGTAGGGCAACATATGGGATGAAGAGGGGGGGTAAACTCTGTCCTCAGGAACAAGCCCCGCGCGCTGGGGCTGTATTCAGAGGCTGCACTGCGTCTCTGCTTCACACGCTTGTCGGCGTGTTGATCTGCGTAGTGCGCATGCGCGGCAAATGAGGCCCCCTATAGTAGTCCCGGAAGTGCCCGCCCGTTTTCCGTTTCGATCGAAAATGGCAATAAAAATAGCAATAAAAACACTTGTGTGAAGACTGGCTGTATGTGATAAACAGACCAGCGACACCCTTCGCATAGAAGTGACGATCGTGATCTGGACCATTAAAGTTTTTATATATGTAAGTGCATATTATTATCTTTATTTGTTGTCAATACATATCATATCTCAATCTTGGTGCGCTTTTGTGTTTTTTATTTTTTTCTGGGACTTGGTATCGCGGTTGGAGTTTTCCTGCTGGGATCCATATTGGAGGTGGGGGCAGACACCTTCAACACTAAGAGCTGCAAGAGATTAGAGAGGAACCACCATTCCACTATCCTAAAGAGCAAGAGCGCGGACTGGACTCAATTTGCCAGATTATTAAATTCCAAAATATTTTCTGGCCTTATAACAGTGGTCAATCCCACGAAGGAATTGTGAGGGACTGAAAAGATAGAAAAAAAATGTGTTAAAAGAAAACAAGTGCAAAGAGCAAAGAGTTAATCAACCTGTCCTTGATAGAATCGGTGATTCGGGCATAAGGCCCTAGGGAGGAGGTGGGTGTTACAAAGACCCCAAACATTAAGTCCATTCAGTAGAGTTCTTAGGTGTGCAACCTATATTTTTTTATTAGGAGCCAAGTCAAGCATGCCCCGCAGGCCTACCCTTTGAACACAGAGGGAGTTACATTAAGAACTCGGTCCCACTGAAACATTTTCAACTCCTTACCCAAATAACAGATAAGATAACTATAATATAATAATAATACTACTATTAGACTTATTATATATAAACACCATATATTATGAGCATTTGCACTGAACCATATCTAAACACCCAATATAAATCAACTGATTTACAGTAGGCATCTATTAAGTTACTTTTCTCTGGGTTTGGCCCAAAGCTGATCAATAATATAAAAAAAAATGAAATTTAACACAACTGCAGGTCTAATGACTCCTGGAGTTTTCAAAGGCGATCTCGTTTTCCCAGCAACTTTTAATGGTTTTCTCCTTTGTCGAGTAATAATATAATGTAGTTTGTCAAAATGCGGACTCATTGCTCTATGGGCTCGTTCCATGAGTAACTCTTGGTATGATCAATGTATTTGAAGATTCTCTTTAGGTATTCTTGTAAGGTTCTGCTTCCTTTCACTATTTTGCAGGTCTTCCAAATGATCCTTTAAATGTCTTGTTTCCTCATTTAACCTAAACACCTCATGGGACGGTGAGGGGGTAACCAGGTTCTCAAATAAAGGTTACGCCCGTTTGGTTCCTCTGATTCCTGTATTGGGGTTCAAGAGTGTCAGCTCTTGAGCCCAACCATTGCACTTGCATACCCTGTAACTGTGCAACAATAAAGAATGTCTATGTTTTTGCCTTTCAGGGATGCCAGCAAGTAGGGATTGCTAGGGTATGAGTTTCAAGGGGAGTTTTGCAGAGGAATTGTTGTCAGTATGTGCCTAGCTAGTTGGGGTCCAGAGTTGCTGGTTGCCCTAAAAATGTACCCGGGTATCAGGTCTGATTCCTGGATACATGTACACACATTGTCCCGGCAATATCTCCCCTATATAGGGGTTCATGGGTGCTCCAACCATAGATAAGGTTGTGAGGGGATTCTTAGAGTCCACTCCAAGACAAATTTCCCTAGCCAATTCCAATCTGGCTTTCGTCCCAAACACTCCACCGTAACTACCCTGCTAAAAGTTTGCAATGAAATCCAGCGTGGAATGGAACGGGGACAACTCACTGGTGCAGTATTCCTAGATTTTGCAAAGGCTTTTGACACAGTTGATCATGCTATCCTGCTTAACAAACTCCAAAGCTCTGGAATAGGGAAGCATGCTTTAAACTGGTTTCAGTCCTACCTATCAGGAAGATCCCAACATGTGTCCATCTAAGGCTCTAACTCCAACCCCCTGGATATCACCTCTTCTCAATGTTCATTAATGATCTTCCCACAGCTTGTAAGGAAGCCTCAATACACATGTATGCAGATGACACAATCCTATATGCACACAGCCATAGCCTCTCTGACCTTCAACACATACTTCAGTCTGACTTTTTGAGACTCGAAAACTGGATTTCCCAAAACAAACTGTTTTTAAACACTGACAAGACTGTAACAATAGTATTTGGGACCAAGACTAAATTCTTAAAGCTTCCAGCGACTGAGCTCCATATTAGAACCAACACTAACACCACCCTAACCCCTGTCACAAGTTTTAAATACCTGGGCTTATGGTTTGACTCCCACTTAACATTCGGAATGCACATTGATACCCTGACAACCAAGACCTATGCCAAACTAGGTGTACTTTACAGGAACAAATCCTCCCTAAGTCTCCTGGTCAGAAAGCGTATCGCACAGCAGATGCTAATGCCAATTATTGACTATGGAGACATAGTATATGGCACGGCACCTCAAACCCACCTGTGGCAGGACGGCCTGTAGCCGAGGTCAGGGAACAGTCCACACGTATAGTTTCAGGATAAATAAAAACGTTCAGTGGCTTTATTTCTCCACAGTAACATAACATGCGTGTACACTGTCCCTTTAACAAAACAAATCCTGCTCCACTTTGGGAGAAAAAACTGACTAATAACACAGCAGACCTATCTAGCAGGCTGGCTGGCTAAACCAGTACCAAACCATAAGGGTACTTTAAGCAGTCAGTAAACAAATGAATAATCCTTACTTTGGTTGAAGTAGTCTTTGGTGAAATCCCTCTGGCTAAGGGCTCACGCAGCCGTGTGCTCCTCTCTAAGGCAGCTACTGCCAGTCACATGATCCTTTTTCTACCTTGCTGGCTCTCAGGTGTCAGCTAAAGAGTTCTGATTTCCTAACTTCCCCCTGAGTTAACCCTTATGAGTGCTGGATGAAGCACTCAGACATATGTCTCCCAGGCGTAACTGATAGGAGTTGACTTCACTCTGTCACACCACCTTAGCAAACTTGACACCCTCTACAATTCAATTTGTCGTTTTGTTCTCCAATGCAACTACAACACACATCACTGTGAAATGCTCAAAGAACTAGATTGGTCATCACTAGAGTCTAGGCGCAAAGTTCACCTTTCCTGTCTTGCCTTTAAATTCTTTATGGGCAAGCTACCCAGCTACCTGAACAAGCTCCTCACCTCTACCACATGCAGCACCTATCACCTGAGATCTGACTCCAAAAGACTGTTCATGGTCCCAAAGCTCAACAAAGTATCTGGCCCTTCCTCCTTCTCTTACCGTGCACCCCAAAACTGGAACAACCTACCAGAGACTCTCACATCCACCACCAGTTTAAGTTCTTTCAAATCTAAGGCTGTCTCACATTTTAATCTGGTCTGTAACTGTTACATACAGTACGCCCATAACATATATTTTCTTTAACTATGCATGCAATGTCTTGTATATAATATATACCCTGTTCATTTATGTAACTGTATTTGTAACCATGTATTATTTGTCTTAACTCTGTGCCCAGGACATACTTGAAAACGAGAGGTAACTCTCAATGTATTACTTCCTGGTAAAATATTTTATAAATAAAATAAATAATAAATAAACTCCAAGTCTATGAGATAGTGTGTGGGGAATATAGGCTAGTAGAAAATAAAGTGCAGCTTTCTATTCTATTCCCCATACCCAGAGACTTAGGACATGTAAAAGTATATTTTTATTAACATTGCGTTACATATAAGATATACTGTTGTGCACAGTAATGAGCTGGGACTTCCAGAACCAATGTTCTGACAGGCTACCAGGGCTACCAAGTTTGGTGCCACTAAGTCTGTAGGACATCGGAGTTGAAAGCCACCAGAAGATGCCTGAGGTGTGAAGACCATTTGGGTAGGAGGGAAGTATCTACGTCCAGGGATGAATGGAAGTCATCCGGACTACCATTTACCCCTCCAGACTTGAAGGATTCTGACCCAGCGGGTGGCATCTGAATAGCAAGGGACTAGGTGCAAACTTGTGCATGTCCCTTGGCAGATTCAGAATCCCCACTTACCGGCTTAAAAGGACCGGCTTCGCTCTGTTTGGCTGGTAAGAAAGTTCCCACGCTGTGATTGGCTGTAGTATTTTGTGAATTAACTCCAAAATACTGTAAGAAACCCCTCAGCCAATCAGTCAACAGTGCCAGAACTGCGATGGGATTTTCGAATGTGTTAAAAAGTGCTTTTGCGCAAATAGCAGAGCACCAGCTTCAGAAAAATTTACCCGTCCAGCTTTTAGGGACCAAGTTCTCAAAAAGTGGTCGCGGCTGAGATTTGAAGCCGATTTTAGTTCCAGGGCGTTTGGCGCTAAGTCCCGGTCAACGAAAAACACTATTTTAGAGTGCACAGCAGCTAGGAAAGTCTAGTTTTTTACCCCAGTTCCCAAGTAAGTGTGTCTTTTCTTATGTAGTTTGCGTATCATAGTGTGTATGCCTTTTCATGCTAACAAAGATTCCTCCATCTTGTTTTCCAATTCTGCAGTTCTTTCTCTCAATGAAGAACGTGGTGTGTGTGGTGCTCAAACCTGGGCAAGTGTCCTATTGAGACATATGACATATTATAACCATTATATGGTGGTCCGGTGATAATGGAGTGCCCCTCAATAAATTGCAGAGAAACTGAGTAGTACTGTAGGGGAAGTGACAAGTGGAGTCAGTTGGGACAACCACAGGGATGTACACAATAATCACCCAAACAGTATATTGTACACCTATTTTTGTTCCCTGTATGTGTTATTAGCTTTCAATACAATCTTTATTTTTCATTACTGCGGAGTGGCCTGGTGTGTTTCTTCCTGCTTGACATTGCAGGACGTCTGGAGCTGTGCTCTGTCTGCACCCTCTGCACTTCTTTCTCTCAATGAGGCTATTTCAGCCTTAACTTCCTGCACTGCTTTGTGTAATTCAGTTTGGAAAGAGGGTTTTTATGTTTTTAAGGAGGTCATCCAGATCCTTTTTTTAGGTCAAAAACAAAATGTGATCATTTTTCATTTTTTGACAATAGAGGAATTGCAGTTATTGATCAATCATAAAAGGGCTGGTTTAAAATAATCTAGCCAGAAAAACTATCAGCATCGTTCGTACCTTTCCTGCATAAGAAGTTGAAACATGAGTTCTTTCTTCCTCTGGGAGGAAACACATTTACGCTTGTGTTTTTTCTGTCTGCTCAGACCCCTGTGAAGTCAAAATAAAACTGATGTTTTGAGAAGAGATGAAAGGTAAATGGTGCTCATAATCACGTTAGCTCTGTGTAAAAATTACTTCATAAATGTCCAGGGTGCTGTGTAGATGTCCAAAAAGGATAAGTCCAAAATACAGAATGACCCAGGGGAGAATAAGACCTGATGGTGTCCACCTGACAACCACAATAAATGGCCCTTGTTGATTCCTTCCCAGGGAGTAGATGTATACAATGATTGTTCACTAGCATAGGGTAATTAAATCAGGGCTATTGCCCATTACCTGCCAGTATCATGTCAGGACAGTCCAGCCACTCCAGGGCGTGCAGTCCTCAAAAGTAGATTAAGAAGAATCAGTTTAGAAGCAGGAGCACAGGCAGGATCCAGGGTAAAAAAATAAATGATTCCAGGGCAACCCCAAATATGAATAAGAATTTATAGAGTATAGCTCACAATGGGGGTGAAGAAATGCATCTACGCGTTTCGTCCGTAATTACTTTATCAAGGACCTTGATAAAGTCCTTACGGATGAAACGCGAAGGTGCGTTTCTCCACCCCCAATGTGAGCTATACTCTATAAATTCTTATTCATATTTGGGGTTGCCCTGGAATTATATATTTTTTCACCCTGGATTCTGCCTGTGCTCCTGCTTCAAAACTGAATCTTCTTGATGTTTTGAGAAGAACTAATGTTCAAACTTCTTATTCTGGCAAAAAGCGACACTAGTAAAATGTTTTGGCTGTACAGATAGAGGATCGGTTCACGAGTCACGCCCGCATTGCCTGTTATTACTGTAGCAGATCTATTTGTACACTGTTAAGATTGGAGTTAGTGAGAGATTAAAGTTTTTCATTTTTGCAGCACTGAGGAACTATGTTTTTGTGTGGAAATAATCTAGGCTTGAAATAATACTGTTTAATCAAACATATAGGATGTATTACTCCCCACGTGAGCTTTTCCCAGATAATTCCAGTACTGTATAAGGGATAGCTGTACGATGTGTTGTCTGTGAACTATACACAGGAATATATGCTTATACCATGCCACAATTTATTATAATATTGAATGGATATTATTTACATAGTTACATAGTAGATGAGGTTGAAAAAAGACGTAGGTCCATCAGGTTCAACCTATGCTAAATTTAGACAACAGATACTTTATCCTATATCTATACTTACTTATTGATCCAGAGAAAGGCAAACAAAAAACCCCATTAAGGGGGAAAATGAATTCCTTCCTGACTCCAAAAATTGGCAATCGGATTAATCCCTGGATCAACATCCTTCCCATGTATACTTATTTGGTATATCCCTGTATACCTTTCCCATCTAAAAAGATGTCCAACCTTTTTTTGAACAAATCTATTGTATCTGCCATCATAGTCTCCATGGGTAATGAATTCCACATTTTAACTGCCCTTACTGTAAAGAACCCTTTCCTTTGTTGCTGGTGAAATTTCCTTTCTTCCAATCTTAAGGGATTGCTCAGAGTCCTTTGTACTGCCCGTGGGATGAATAGTTCTTTTGAAACCTCCTTGTATTGTCCCCGAATATATTTGTATATGGTTATCATATCCCCTCTTAGACGCCTCTTTTCTAATGTAAATAAATCTAATTTATCTTGCCTCTCCTCATAAGTTAGATTGTCCATCCCCTTTATTAATTTGGTGGCTCTTCTTTGCACTCTCTCTAGTTCAATAATGTCTTTTCTTAGGCTTGGTGCCCAAAATTGTACTCCTTATTCAATATTCAACGTGTGGTCTTACTAGTGCTTTGTAAAGTGGCATAATTATGTTTACTTCCCTTCCATCCATTGCCCGTTTGATGCAAGATAAGATCTTGTTTGCCTTTGCAGCTACTGCATGACATTGGGCACTATTGCTAAGCCTGCAGTCTACAAGCACTCCTAAATCCTTCTCCATCAAGGATTCCCCCAATATATCTCCATTTAATTTGTAAGTCGCCTTTTTATTCTTGCATCCCAAATGCATAACCTTACATTTATCTGTATTAAACCTCATCTGCCATTTACCTGCCCACGTTTCCAGTCTCTCCAAGTCCTTCTGAAGAGAAATGACATCCTGCTCTGATTCTATTACCTTACACAATTTAGTATCATCAGCAAAGATGGAGACTTTGCTCTCGATGCCAACCTCAAGGTCATTAAAAAACAAGTTAAAAAGCAGGGGTCCGAGTACCGATCCCTGAGGTACTCCACTCACGACTTTAGCCCAACCTGAAAAAGTTCCATTTATGACAACCCTCTGTTGTCTGTCCTTTAACCAGTTTTCAATCCAGGTGCATATATTATAACTGAGTCCAATTTTCTTTATTTTGAAACCGTATCAAAAGCCTTTGCAAAATCTAAGTAGACCACATCAACTGCATTACCCTGGTCTAAATTCCTACTTACCTCCTCAAAGAAACAAATAAGGTTAGTTTGGCAAAATCTATCCTTCATAAATCCATGCTGACTATTACATTTAATTTTGTTTTCCATTAGGTATTCCTGAATATTATCCCGTATTAAACCTTCAAGTAGTTTCCCTACTATTGAAGTCAGGCTTACAGGTCTGTAATTTCCCGGTTGTGATCTAGCTCCCTTTTTAAATATAGGCAGCACATCTGCTTTACGCCAATCTTGTAGTACTGAGCCTGTGGAAATTGAGTCCTTGAATATTAAATATAATGGTTTGGCTATTACTGAGCTTAACTCCTTGAGAACTCTTGGATGTATGCAATCGGGGACAGGTGCCTTTTTTACTTTAATTTTTTTAAGTCACTTATGAACTTCTTCCTCAGTTAACCAATTGTTCATTAATATGGAGGTTGTGGCTTCCTCCTGCGGCACTACTATTGAACTTGATTCTTCCCTGGTAAACACAGAGGCAAAGAATTTGTTTAATACCTCAGCTTTTTCCTTATCTCCAATAATCTGCCTACCCATCTCACACTGAAAGGGTCCTATATTTTCTTTTCTCATTTTTTTGTTATTACGATACTTAAAGAACTTTTTAGGGTTGACCTTACTTTCTATTGCAATCCTTTTTTCATTATCAATTTTTGCTAATTTGATTGCCCTTTTGCAATTTTTGTTACATTCCTTATAATTCTGATACGATGTCTCCGTCCCTTCTGACTTAAAGAATCTAAACGCCTTCCTCTTCTTGTCCTTTTCCTCCCCTACCTGTTTATTTTGCCAGATTGGTTTTGACTTATTTCTTTTATACTTATTACCCAAGGGTATATACTGATAAGTGTGCTTTTCTAACAATGTTTTAAAGACTGCCCATTTATCTTCTACATTTTTCCCTGCAAAAGCATCATCCCAGTGTATCACTACTAGATTAGACCTCAATTTATTAAAATCTGCTTTCTAAAGTTTAAGGTTTTTGTTGAACCCAAGAAATCTATTTTTTGATAATTTATTTCAAATGAGACCATGTTATGATCACGGTTACCCAAATGTTCCAGGACTTGAATATTTGTTATTACTTCTACATTTTTTGATATGACCAAATCCAGTATTGCCCCTCTCCTGGTTGGTTCCCCAAAAATTTGGGTCATATAATTGTCTTTAAGCACCCCCAAAAACCTGTTTCCTTTTGTTGTAACGCTAATCTCATTGCCCCAGTCTATGTCTGGATAATTAAAATACGCCATTATGCAAACATGACCCAGTTTTGATGCCTTTTCCATTTGCAAAAATATTTTAGCTTCCTCAATCTCACAGATATTTGGTGGTTTATAGCATATCCCTACATTTTCTTTATACTTTTACCTCCACTGCTAATTTCTATCCACAAAGTCTCTACATTTTCTTCATTCCCTTCATAAACATCATCCCTTATAATAGGTTTTAGATCCGGTTTAACATATAAACATACTCCACCTCCCCTTCTATTTGTTCGAACCTTCCGAAAAAGGGAATAACCCTCTAAATTAACTGTCCAGTCATGAGTTTCATCCCACCATGTTTCAGTAATGCCTATGATATTATACTGCTCCCTTGCAGCTATTAATTCAAGCTCCCCCATTTTATCTGTCAGGCTTCTTGCATTATGTTTGTGCACCGTGCCCCTCCACGTGTTATGTGAAGGTGTGTTTGAGGGGGATATGTAGGATTTGGGAATCTAATTCTCTCTCTCTTCCATAAGACATGTCCCAGTGCCAGTATACACCTTAAGGCCCAATTAGTGTAAGTAAATGCACAATAAGGTGTGTTCTTGTCAAATACAGTAGCAACACTTACTAAATATGATCTGCCGTTCTTGGTATTGATGTTGTGAGTGAGGTAGGATTTTTAAATGTCTTGTAGTGTTTTAACTGACTCCAAGCGATTTTAAGACATCCACTCTGACTAGATATACAGCTCACAGCAGATTAGACTTTACCAGGAAGGTTTCAATGTTGGTGAGGTTAGGATGAGATAGAAGCTCAATGTTTGTTACATGATCCTGTATTATTAATATTATGCAGTTCACTACAGTACAATATTGTGCATTATTAATAAAATGCACATTGACCAAGTATAGTGTCATTTTTTTTTATAATCTGTAAATGTAGCAAGTGCAGTAAATAGGTTTCTCTTTTAAATGTTAAATGTTACCAAAAATATTAGTATGTTTTTTTATTTATACTTTCACTTCACCATTCTATACATCTATCTTAAAATATATATATATGGTAAAAGTTCACTGGCACTCATATACAGGTTTAGTGGTGAACTGGTGTACGTCCCATATAAATAATATAGGTATACATTACCAAAAAGCGGCAAGGAGGCGACAGCACTCAGGTAGTAGGTAACAAAACTTATGTATTAAGCATAGCACAAAACTCCAACGTTTCGATCCCTCTGGGGGATCTTCCTCAGGGGGGTGCACCCCCCAGAGGGATCGAAACGTTGGAGTTTTGTGCTATGCTTAATACATAAGTTTTGTTACCTACTACCTGAGTGCTGTCGCCTCCTTCCGCTTTTTGGTAATGTATACCTATATATATATTAACTTTTCTGTATGCAAACATTAATAAGACATCATTTATTTTTTATTCTCTGATCCATAATTTTATTATTTTACAAAGGTGTCATTTGGAAGGCTAAAAAAAAGTGATTATTAGGTGGCCAATAACTACCAATCTGTGGTTCAAGTAAACAACATAAAGACATAGTCATGCTTTCAAAAAAACATTTATTTAATTATTTTTTTTGGCAGGAGGAGGACATATTGGTACTCGTCCCTGACACATGTGCACACCTCTTTGTGGAGGGGTTGGGTGTGCTGTGGTAGGATCAGTGGAGCACTCTGTTTGTCTGGTATAGTTTGTGAGGTTGAAGGTGCTGCTGGTGGCTGATTTGACCTGAATATCTCCATGGTGTGTTTTAGATTTGAACATAATTTGTCAGAGTTGCTGGCCATCTGTTGGGATATCTGCTGAATATTTAATGATATCTGGTTGCTTATACAATTTTGATGCTCTATTAGCCGGTTTTGCTCTATACTAACAGCTGTGTCAGCTATAATGCATGCACCAAAATAATATATATGTCTTTTACTGTATTAGAGCGCATTGGAAAATGTGTTGTTCTTGTGGAAAGGCTCTGTTTAATTGATTGTATCAGTACTGTTTTTTCTGCATCTACTCTTTTTATAGAGTTGCAAATATGTGAAAGATGAATTTTATGTAATTATGTCCAGCCTCCTCTTTCTGTTCTATTCTTCCAGAGTGAATCACACCTATGATTGCCTCAACTATACCACAGGGAAAAATACTTTTCAACCATCTTTTATGTGTGCAGAATTGCTTGGCGTAAACCTCTAAAAGTTTATCAACCAGAGCGTCATATTCTTTTCCAAAATATGGCACATTCTGCTGCCTTCTTTCTCTGTGGCAGATGTATTATCAAAATCTTGCAGTGGAGACAGAGGCTGTGTCTCCACAAGGTCAACATGTTGTTCCTGCAGCCCCTTCCTATGCCCCTCTCCTGTTCTACACCTACAACCTCCTTTCCACCCCTACTATCTTCAGCCTAATCTGGGCACTTCCACCTCTGCTACTCTTCACCCCACAAGATATCCTCTCCTCCACATTCACTCCAAATGCATTCACTCACACAAATCACTCTTCTAACACCATGTACACTCACTTCCAAAACACACACACACACACACACACACACTCTACAGCTTACACAGAAAAACACAATTTTTCCCCTAAACACTGCTCACGCTAAACTTACACACAGACAAAATACAACTAAACAAACAAACAACCAATTATCACTGTGTACACACACACACACACACACACACACACACACACACACACACTATAACCAACACACCATTATTATTATCTTTCATTTGTATGGCAGCAACATTTTCAGCAACGCAGTACAATGTGGTAGGGTCGGACAATAACATTGTATGACAAAAGAGTACATATATGTTAAGACAATAGGAAGGATGTCCCTCTCGCAAGGAGCTTACAATCTAGGAGGAGAGTGGAGACACCAGGAATAGTGTGTGAGTTTCTTATCAAGGGTTTGGCTATCAATATCAGCTCTCTGAGTATGCGGTTGTAGGATTAAAGTGAAAGCAGTTGGATAAGTCTCCTTAACAAAAGGGCGTTTTAAGGAACTTTAACATGTATGTATGGTAGGGAGAGTCTGATTGTGCATGGTAGAGAATTCCATAGTTGGGGTGTCGCTCGGGAAGGCGGAAGTGAGAGGATGTATTATGGGAGGTGGATAGACGGTAGATGGTAGATTCAGCAATGTGCAGGGGGGTTTGGCTTGTACACACTCCCTGATGATAGCAGGACGAACCCTCAATGGAAATGAAATAAAGACAATTCTAGTGCAACATTGTATGTTCACTATAGATGTATTGAAAAAGGCAATTGATATTGCACTTACGTGATCAACATGTGCTTAGACACGTAAAAATTGATGCGCAGCATAGGTGTACTCCATCCACCCCACTCCCGAGGTCGCGTCGCGTCAC
This sequence comes from Ascaphus truei, assembly GCF_040206685.1. Classification (NCBI taxonomy): domain Eukaryota; kingdom Metazoa; phylum Chordata; class Amphibia; order Anura; family Ascaphidae; genus Ascaphus; species Ascaphus truei. The sequence goes on from NC_134493.1 coordinate 11,087,261, forward strand.
TTCCGGTTCGGCCCGTCGCGTCACTTCCGGTTTCGTCGGTGAACTGCTGCTGGTTCACTCAACGCGTTTCGCTGGCGTGCAGCTTCGTCAGGAGTCCGATCGGAAACGCGTTGAGTGAACCAGCAGCAGTTCAGAAGTGTCCCACACAAGCCCCAGAACCCGTGAGGATCCATCCTGCGTTCGCCGACGAAACCGGAAGTGACGCAACGGGCCGAACAGGAAGTGACGCTACGCGACCTCGGGAGGGGGGTGGATGGAGTACACCTATGCTGTGCATCAATTTTTACGTGTCTAAGCACATGTTGATCATGTAAGTGCAATATCAATTGCCTTTTTCAATACATCTATAGTGAACATATACAAACACAGAGTAGGTAGCGCTAACTATATAAAGGAATTAACCCTAATGAGAGGAATAACCTCACATAGGGGGCTGCCTAAATACTAAAACTGACCCCCTGGTCAGATAACAAAACAAGTAAAAATATAGTATTAAAAAGGCGCCGGCAGATAAAGGATATATTCACCAACAGGAAGAAACCGATACGGATTCCAGACGGTAGAGATGTGCTTAAAGAAAATGTAAAAAAACACAAAACATAGTGTAATACTGTAGGTAAAAAACAAACAACATATAGTGTAACACTAATACTAAATGAATATATATCAGCTGAGATCAAGGGTGATAGGGATATTAAAACATTTAATAAAATAGATTAAAAAACACTGGACATAAAAAACATATACAAATAATATAAACACAAATTAAATATGACAATTATTAGGACAATTGGTGTGGGACCAGTAATCAGCTGCACCAGGTGGAGTGCCCACTCACCGGACGAAGGATAAAAGCAGGCGGTGGATATATCTGAGAGTATCCCCTCTCTTTTCAGCTCACACAGCTATTGCACCGGGTTCAGGGCCAAGATGACAGCTACACACGCCAGGCTGCGTGTGCTTACTTCCCCTTGGCGCTCGTTCCTCCTCGCGGCTGGTGGCAGATTCACCGCAGCAGATTCGTGCTGATCTTGAGTACCAGCCGATAAACAGCTGATTCGTCACGGCACTGGAAGCACCTCAGGTGTAGCGATCTGGGTCCCAAACAATTTAACCCTACGCGTTTCGAGAGCGAGCTGCTATAAAAGAGGACACTATGGGACACATCTGTAGAACCCTTTGAGGAAGAGAGCAGCTCGCTCTCGAAACGCGTAGGGTTAAATTGTTTGGGACCCAGATCGCTACACCTGAGGTGCTTCCAGTGCCGTGACGAATCAGCTGTTTATCGGCTGGTACTCAAGATCAGCACGAATCTGCTGCGGTGAATCTGCCACCAGCCGCGAGGAGGAAAGAGCGCCAAGGGGAAGTAAGCACACGCAGCCTGGCGTGTGTAGCTGTCATCTTGGCCCTGAACCCGGTGCAATAGCTGTGTGAGCTGCACGAATCTGCTGCGTTTAATCTGCCACCAGCTGCGAGGAGGAACGAGCGCCAAGGGGAAGTAAACACACGCAGCCTGGCGTGTGCAGCTATCATCTTGGCCCTGATCCCGGTGCAGTAGCTGTGCGAGCTGAAAAGAGAGGGGATACTCTCAGATATATCCACCGCCTGCTTTTATCCTTCGTCCGGTGAGTGGGCACTCCACCTGGTGCAGCTGATTACTGGTCCCACACCAATTGTCCTAATAATTGTCATATTTAATTTGTGTTTATATTATTTGTATATGTTTTTTATGTCCAGTGTTTTTTAATCTATTTTATTAAATGTTTTAATATCCCTATCACCCTTGATCTCAGCTGATATATATTCATTTAGTATTAGTGTTACACTATATGTTGTTTGTTTTTTACCTACAGTATTACACTATGTTTTGTGTTTTTTTACATTTTCTTTAAGCACATCTCTATAGTACCGTCTGGAATCCGTATCGGTTTCTTCCTGTTGGTGAATATATCCTTTATCTGCCGGCGCCTTTTTAATACTATATTTTTTCTCATCTATAGTGAACATACAATGTTGCACTAGAATTGTCTTTATTTCATTTCCATTGAGGGTTCGTCCTGCTACCATCAGGGAGTGTGTACAAGCAAGACCCCCCTGCACATTGCTGAATCTACCCACTGCATCTATTGCTAATCAAAGGCTTTATTACCACTGGGAGAATGTGAGTTCCCATTCATGATTCCTGCTCAGATTGCTGTATTCATTTAGACATATTGCACTATTTTATTATTCTTTTCCCTTACATGTTTATGGTGATACCTGCGCTCCCCACAAGTTTCTCCACACCATTCCGAATAGGAGATAATTGGATCTTCTCCTAAGAGGGTTGAGCAGCAAAGTTTGACAGTTTTCTTAATATTTGAGCACTTTTGTAATTTATCACAATATTTTTGATTTATATATACATATATTTTCACCTTCATAAGTAGCGCCTCACAATTTTTGTTTTTAAGTGAGGTAAATGAGCCTGGCAGCTGGAAGGCTGGAGCCAAAAGGCTGGAGAGAAGCCAAAAGGCATAGGGGGGAGACCAATTACAAGCAGGTAGCAGTAGACTAGTCGGGTTACAATGAGTGTGTTCAGCACTGCCGGAGCATTACCGTAAGTATTGTACCTACAGATATGCTCCGGCAGTGCTGAATACACTCATTATATCCCGACTAGACTGTGTATTATGTTTTGCTTGTTTGCCATAGTTGAGGTTTGATGGGATGGTACTGTAGCAGTGAGTTGTGGCAGGAGCAATCTGCTCAATGGTAGACAAGAGATAACTATTGTATAGTGAGGTGGTAAAGTCAGGGCAGGAGAGAGTGGATAGAGGAGAAAGGAGGGTTTGCAGAGAGCTAGGAAGTTATGAAACATAACGTAAGTTACATAACTTATGGTAGGTGTGAGAAGAGGTTGGTGAGGGGGGGAGGCAGGAAAAAGGGAGGGAGAAGGAAAGGAGGGAGCACAAATGTGAAAAACACAAGGTCAAGGGAGTGCCCATCAAGATGTGAAGGAGAATTGGTCGACTGGGTAAGACCGAATGAAGAGGTTAAGAAGAGAGGAGAGGAAGCTGGAACATTATGATTGTAACAAAAAACACACTATAAAAATAGTACAGAATAACCTATGTAACAATGTAACACAGATCCTCCCCCTCCCCCCACACCTCCCCCTGGGAGATTTCGCTGCTACATGGAGTGTGGTGGTGCATACCGGCTAGCTCACAGTAGATCTGAGTCTCCTGCATGGTGTTAGGGGATGTCAGAACAGGCTTCTGGGGTATAAACTAAATCATACTCACGGTGACAACGCCTCCATCTCTTGCAGGCCCAGGAATGAGGGGAGCAATCCCTGCAGGAGAGTTATTTTCCCTTCCCATGATAGAATGCAGTCTCAGGCAGGACGATATAGTAAAACTAGAACACTTTATTGCACACTGTAGACTTCACAGCATACACAGCAACTATCAGATATTCAGGCCTTCACCCTCAGGGCCCCCACAGCTGTCCTTGCTCTTCTCCTACTCCCTGGTGTAGTAAGAGGAATAGTCCTCCACTCCACTCCCCTAAGGGAGGGAGGCCAAACTGTACAGAGCCCTGCACAGTTATTCAGGTAGACCAGCCTCTCTCAAGGGTAGAGGCAACTCTGCTAAATTTGGTGTGTGCAGCTCCTTAAGTACAGGAAAAACAGGAGCCCGTCCTGAGTCCCTGATTGGACACAAGGCCTGGTTGCACCGCCTCCCCTGTGACGCACTGAAGCTGCAGGAGGTGGGGAAAACCCAGGATTAGTCCTGGCATTGCTACTCTTACAAGGGCTTATGCCAGGAGAAGGGCAGGCTGGTAGCCAGAAACCTGCCCTGGCTACACATAAAAACAGTAAGTACTGTTACTCACCACATGTAAAATACGTTCCACACAACAAGACCTCAAACTCCTTAGGCTCCGTGTCTACTCCTCCTAACAGCGCTGCCAAAGTGAACGTGTAGAATGGCTCTTTATACTATTCCTCTCACTTGTGATATCCCACAATATTTTTTCTGCCTTGCGCATGTCCAAATTTCTTTGCATGTGCTGTTTAATTCATATGTGTTACACTAGCGTGTTTAATACTTATATTCATGATGTCACACATCTTTGTATTGCGAGCGGTGTGTAATGCCTATTTAATGCATTTCAGCTATATGTAAATTTGATCAACATTGCAACACACTTATGAATACGTCATTCTTATTAAATAGGACAACATTCTAAAAATATATAATGCTGCAATCCCAATTTTTAATAACGCTAATTTTTAACACAGCTATATAGACCTTCAGTAAATCCAGACCATAGTACCTAGCAGATCATATAAGGGGAGCTTTTTAGTAATTGAGGAGTTAATAGGCGCAATGCTGTATAAGTCATTATTCATAGTGTGATCCAAATGGCTTTTTGGCTTCAAAATGTGTAGGAAGGAAATCATTGAATACTCCTTTGTGACTCAATTTGGCAGAAATGAGGCAATGCAATTAAAAAAGAATGTAGTCATTTTGTAAGGACTGAGCTGCCCTTTAAGAAACGAAGTAATTCCTTCCTTTTTCTAAAATGCTTTATTCATACAGTAAGTGGTACAGTAAACACACAGTTTTGTACACTTTCAGTCCTTTAAGTTCTACACAACATCCTTGTGTGATCAGCCTTTCTGTAAGAAAAAAATATCGTTTTGAAATAGTCAACAAATCAAGTTTTGTTTTTTGGTTTGCAAAAATGCAATCAGGTAACTCATGAAAATAAAATTACCTTATTAAAAAAATCTGAAGTATTTTAAAGCAATCCCATTCCGATAACCCAACTAAACATTTGTGTTGAGGGTTATTTATTTATTTATAAAATATTTTACCAGGAAGTAATACATTGAGAGTTACCTCTCGTTTTCAAGTATGTCCTGGGCACAGAGTACAACAAATAGTACATGGTTACAAGTACAGTTACATAAATGAACAGGGTATACATTATATACAAGACATTGCGTGCACAGTTAGAGATACTACATATTATAAACGTACTGTATGTAGCAGTTACAGACCAGGTTAAAATGTGAGACAGCTTAAGGCTTGTTCTATAGTAGGTGCGGGCGCATGCGAACGCTCGTGCACTTGCCGCACACTTTTTGTGTGTACAGTCCATGCTGCCGGGAGTGACAGGTTTGCAGTGTGTGTGTGTATATATATGTGTGTATGTGTGTATATATGTGTGTGAGTGAGTGTGTGTGTGTGTATATGTATATGTACATGTAGATTGTGTGTTATTAATTTATTATACATTTTTTAAATAAAAAAAAGACACGTTGAGAATAAATTATTTATTAACATTGTACACACACACACACACACACACACACACACACACACACACACACACACACACACACACACACACACACACACACACACACACACACACACACACACACACACACACACACACATTACAGCGGCGGTAGCGGCGCGAATACTTAGTTTTCGGAGTATTCCCCGCTATAGCCCTGCTCGACGCTCACTGCTGTGCACGCGCGTGGCCCTAGCATACAATGGCTGGCTAACCACAGCCAACTATAACTGCAGTGCGTGTGCACGGTGCAGCGTGCGCCCCCACTGTATTACAGGCCTTAGTTTTGAAACAATTAGACTTGTTGAGGCTGTGAGAGTCATCGGTAGATTGTTCCAGTTTTGGGGTGCTCGGTAAGAAAAGGAGGAGCGGCCAGATACTTTGCTGAACCTTGGAACCATGAACAATGGTTATGGTACAGATCCCCAAATTAGTATGATCATATCACACATGTTGTGTCCTTAGATTGACTTAGCTTTCAGTGAGAGACTGGCCAGCTCAGTTGTTCTATGTAGGAATCTGTAGAATGTTTCATGTGACATTATCTTGTCTATTTTCATTTTATTCTGTAAAGGAGGTTGACTTATTCCCTAAAAGAAATTAAACTGGAATGGCAGAAAAAGTATATTGCCAGAAAGAGAACATATTTTAGCGTGGAAGGTAAAGCAGTCTCAGTATTGCGTATATTCATAAAATATATTCTAAGATTAAGAATGGGGGAATAAAGGATGTATTTAATATTATAATTTATTATTGATTTCAACACAAAGTACATTTTAAAATGCAAAGAAACTTAAATTGTTAAAAATAAAAGTAATCTTTTCTAATATTTAGTTCTAAAATATTTTATCAGGAAAAAATACATTTACAGTTACCTCTCATGTTTAAGTATGTTCTGGGCACAAAATAATGTTGACAAGATTACAAATTACAGTTGCAAAAATATTTACAGTAGAAAATAGTCAAAGTCTTGAAAGACCTTAAACAGGAGGCGGATTTGAAAGACTCTGGTAAATTGTTTCAGAAGTAGGTTGTTTGTTAAGACAGGGGTGTGCAAACTTTTAAGTTTGCGCCCCCCCCTGTCTCCGCTCCCCCTTGCCTATGCCCCCCTCTTACCTGCTCTCGGGCTCCACGCATCATATGACATCACAACGTCATGTGACGCAATGCCATTTTGCTGAATTGTCATGGCGACGAGTCAGGGAAGAGCCGGCTGAGAGCAGGTAAGGGAAGTTGCAGAGGCCTCGCGCCTCCCCCGGCATTTAATTTACATGCCTAGGGGAAAGCACGAGGGCTCTGCAACCGCACCCCCCCCCCTTAGAAAATCCTATGCCCCCCCCTGGGGGGGGGGGGGTGCCCCCAGTTTGCGCACCGCTGCATTAAGAGAAGGAAGAGCGACCCAATTCTTTATTGAATCTTGGAACCATAAGCCAGTTTCTGGAGGCCGATAAAATCCCCATAATCAAGTGGTTTATAGTAGGCTGTTCAAGGCTGTTCAAGATAGCTACACTAAATAGTGATAGAATGATATGCAGCCTAATATTATGACGGGTTAATGTCACACAGAAAGACTACCAGATACCATTTGTATAGCATTTTTTCACTTCACTGTCTACCATCTTGAACGGAGAATGTGTTGATTATGTGTGTCGTGTGTATTCCCATGTCACCAATATTTACCTCTTGAATACATATATTGCCTATTGCAAGAATCTGGTTATTGGTACTTTTGAACTAGGTTAACTTGAGGTATTATTATACAGCGGTTTCTATGTTTAGGATGGTGTATTATTGTATTGTATTGTATGTCTTTATTTATATAGCGCCATTAATGTACATAGCGCTTCACAGTATTAATACATGTGGTAATCAAATAAATAACAGATAATATAAATAACAGATCATGGGAATAAGTGCTTTAGACATTAAAGTAACATTAAGGAAGAGGAGTCCCTGCACCGAGGAGCTTACCGTCTAATTGGTAGGTAGGCAGAACGTACAGAGACAGTAGGAGGGAGTTCTGGTAAGTGCGTCTGCAGGGGGCCAAGCTTTATGTATCATGTGTTCAGAATATCATCTTTGAGAAGAACAGAAGAGTCTGTATGGTGCATAACGAGAAATTAGGGCTGAGATGTAAGGAGGGGCAGAAGATTGTATTGTATTGTATTGTATGTCTTTATTTATATAGCGCCATTAATGTACATAGCGCTTCACAGCAGTAATACATGTGGTAATCAAATAAATAACAGATAATATAAATAACAGATCATGGGAATAAGTGCTTTAGACATTAAGGAAGAGGAGTTCCTGCTCCGAGGAGCTTACAGTCTAATTGGTAGGTAGGGAGAACGTACAGAGACAGTAGGAGGGAGTTCTGGTAAGTGCGTCTGCAGGGGGCCAAGCTTTATGTATCATGTGTTCAGAATAGCCACAGTGCTATTCATATGCTTCTTTAAGCAAGTGTGTCTTGAGGTGGATCTTAAAGGTGGATAGAAAGGGTGCTAGTCGGGTACTGAGGGGAAGGGCATTCCAGAGGTGTGGGGCAGTCAGTGAAAAGGGTTTAAGGCGGGAGAGGGCTTTAGATACAAAGGGGGTAGAAAGAAGACATCCTTGAGAAGAACGCAAGAGTCTGGATGGTGCATAACGAGAAATTAGGGCTGAGATGTAGGGAGGGGCAGAAGAGTGTAAAGCTTTAAAAGTGAGGAGAAGAATGGAGTCTGAGATGCGGGATTTGATCGGAAGCCAGGAGAGGGATTTCATGAGGGGAGATGCTGAGACAGATCTCGGAGAGAGTAGAGTGATTCTGGCAGCAGCGTTTAGGATAGATTGTAGGGGAGACAGGTGAGAGGCAGGAAGGCCGGACAGCAGGAGGTTACAGTAATCAAGACGGGAGAGAATGAGGGCCTAAGTCAGAGTTTTAGCAGTCGAGCAACAGAGGAAAGGGCGAATCTTAGTTATATTGCGAAGGAAAAAGCGACAGGTTTTAGAAATGTTTTGAATGTGAGGGGCGAATGTGAGAGAGGAGTCGAGTGTGACCACTAGGCAGCGTGCTTGGGCTACTGGGTGAATGATCATAGTTCCAACAGTAATGTGGAAGGAGGTAGTAGGGCCAGGTTTGGGAGGAAGTATGAGGAGCTCTGTTTTAGCCATGTTGAGTTTAAGGCGGCGGAGGGACATCCAGGATGATATAGCAGAGAGACATTCAGAAACTTTGGTTTGTACAGCAGGTGTAAGGTCGGGTGTTGAAAAGTATATTTGTGTGTCGTCAGCATAGAAGTGATAATTAAACCCAAAAGATGTTATTAGGTCACCTAGAGAGAGTGTATACAGAGAAAAGAGAAGAGGTCCCAGGACAGAGTACTTCAACTAGACTTTGTGGCCACTTTGGATGTGTATTTGTCTGTTTTTCTGTGTATGTGTTCTCCCTCCACAGGCCAAACAACTTGACCGATTCTGATGGAACTTTAATGGTACCTTTATGCCACCTTTGAGAGCCACTTTATGGGAGCTGAAAATTGGTGCAGCTCTGTGACAGGGTGAAGTCAGGTACTGATAGTTATGCCTGGGAAACATACATCTGAGTCCTTCATCCAGCACTCAGAAGGTTAACCCAGTTAGAATAGTTGGGCAATCCGGAAGTAAGCAGAGACAACTGACAGCCACCTTGATAAGGAAATTAATGCTTCTAGAAGGTGGCTGTCTCAGACTAAAGAGCTGTCCTGTGCAAGATGCTATCCAGATGGATTTCCAACCCTCTCTCTAAGACACAGTAAGAACTTTGATATTGTTCCATGACTATTGTGGTGTATGTTTAGGGGTTGGGAACTGGACATATCCAGCCAGCCTGATAGATAGGGAGTTTTAGCAAGTTCTCCCTATGAGGAGTAGGTGTTCTTTTTGTAAGTTTTGTTTTGCCTTAAAGGGACAGTGTGCCCAAATGTTTGGTTGTGCTGTGAAGAAATAAAACCACTCAACATTTGCTTTAACCTGAAACTACACGTGTGGACTATTGTCTGACCTCACCTACAGGCCGTCCGGCCACAAGCTCCCATCTTGGAATTATTGTTTTGTTTTTTGAAGTGATAAAAAATAAAATTCAACGGTACAATTCATCGATTCTTGATACAAAACATTAAATGTATTATTTTGCTACGTGTACAATTTTTCAATCAATTTGCTTGAACCGTTTCAGAAATATTAAATATTTAAAATTAAAAGAAATTGGTAACCACTGTAACTAAAAAAAACTGTACAACAACAACCTGTAGATTTACTTTGACATCTAGGTGGCAGGGATAATTATTCACTGCCCAATCGGGTTTTGATTGTTTTTTCACATTACCCACATCAGATCTTATATTGCATTAAACATAGTATGGGGTGAGGCGCATGCGCGAAGGCAGAGAGTATGGTTATCTAACCTGAGAGCTCTGTGCCCTGCTTATAGACAATAAATCAAAAAAACCTTTAAAAACCAGCAAGAACGCTCAGAAACATCTCTAAGAAGGGCAGCAGAAGCCAGAGATGTCGAAAAAAATCGCAAAAACCCAGAGGAAGAAGAGGCTCCCTGAGTATTTCGGCAGCTCCAGGAGAAGCAAAGTGGATCCCACAATGGCGTCGATTTCAAACCAGGGCTCAGATACTGAGCATGAAGGAGAGGAGGAAGAGAGCGACAACCCTGAAATGTTACCGGTTCGGATATGTGATTTCAACGCCTCTATAAAGACCTGAAAACACTCTTACAAGCAGAAATCAAGGAGCTAAGAAAAGAAGTTGGCACTTTGGGGGAGCGGACCGGACACATAGAAACACAGCTGGACCTAACCGCTAAAGCACCAAAGAAAAATGAAAAGAAAATCACCGATCTTCAACTACAAATTAACGAGCTGAGGGAAAGACAAGAGGACGCTGAAAACCGGGGTCGACGAAATAATGTTAGGATCAGGGGAGTCCCAGAATCTGTAGGGGACTGCGAGGACTTTGTGTTCAGATGGCTAGAGAGCCTGCTCCCGGAGACACCCAAAGAGAAGCTAGAGATGGACTGCTGCCATAGGGTTCTACGATCCAGGCCCCTGCAAACTGAACAGCCCCGGGATATAGTAGTGCGGCTGCATTATTATAGTACCAGAAAGGCTGTGCTCCACAAAACTAGATCCACCCAGCAATAGATTTTGAGGGGGCCAGATTGCTCATATTTCAGAACCTGTCCCCAGCTACTCTCCTGCGGAGGCGAAATCTAATCCCCATCACTAAAATACTCAGGGATAAAGCCATCACGTACCGTTGGACCTTCCTGTTCGAGTTAATGGTGATCCGGAATGGGAGGCCAATCACCATGAGAGACCCAGAGGAAGGAGAGGTATTCCTGCAGAAGTTGGGCCTCAAAGGGACCCCCAAAGCCACCGAGGAAGCAGTTGAAGCCCCAGACCCAACCTGGTCGACAGCGGGAAGCTCACCCAAGTCCAGGACGGACAAAAGTTGAGGGCAGGGCAACTGACTAGCCCACAATCCAGGATCACAGTTATAAGTTGAATCAGTTTTCTCAGTTTTAAGATCCCCCAAAAGTTGAATAAAGTTGACGCCAAACAGCTACTGAAGGGACTTTACAGTGGAGCGAAATAGGGGATGGAGGTTTCCCCGACAAACCCTGAAAATAACAGATCCCTTACCTGGTATCCTTGCTTCAGGATATGAAGATGGCGACAACCACGAGGAGACCATGGTTCCAGGCTGAAACGCAGAACCAGGAAATCCAAGCCAAGCGGGAGGAGAGCGCTCGCCTACCTCAGGTATGGCGCGAAGCTGAATCCAAGATGGCGGAGACCGGATATTCCACGCCTTCAAGAGGAGGAGCACCGGCGGCCATCTTGGAAGGGGCGGAAATGACGTCGAGCGACCGACGAAGATGGAAGATCGGGGAGCGGAGACGTCATCGGAAACCGCGAGTGAGGAAGACCGCCAGCGAAACCGTTGCCGAGTCAGCGGAGAACACGGGAGAGCAGCACGTCGGATACAACAATACCGCAGAGGCATTAGCAAGGGAGGGAATGGTAGATCGAATGAGAATGGGGGTTACGACCAAGTGTGAGCTGAAGAGACAGGAAATAACACAAGGGGCTGAAAGGGATAAGACGAAAGAGTAAAAGAGTAGAGGGAGGAAGGGACTTAAAAGGGATGGGTAAGGGAGGGGAAGGCAGGTTGCAGGGAAATGGCAAAAACTAATTTTGTGGTGAGTGGAGAGCAGGGGTATAAGTAAATTAGCGGTCCCAATTGAAGTAGGGCGAAGCAGATGAATGGAAGGGTAAAAGGTAGGTAGCCAGAACGGAAGGTGGAAGTGAAGAAGTGGGACCAGCGCAAAATTATGGAATGTGATACACGGGAGGGACAAGGGAAGTAGAGCTAGCATCTGAAGAGAACTAAGGGGAGTAAGTTGAGGAGGGAAGAGAGGGAGGGCCGAGAGAGGGGATATAAACAAGTAGGCGACAGCGGAGGAAAAGGTGATGTGGAAGGTGGAGAGATTGAAGAGGGTAGGTAGGAGATAGGCAGGAAAGTGACAGCAAGAAAGGAACAGCAAGTGATAGAGAGTAGAAAGACAGAAGAAGCAAGTGATGAGAGCGGTAGACGAGTATGAAAGAAAGTGAGTAAGAGGACAGGCTAAACGGTAGGCAAAGAAACAGGGGGAGCAGACAGGGTAGGGGGAAGGTGGATGAAGGAGAGGAAGGGAAAGCAACAAACTAAGCTAAGTAAGTCACATATGGGAAGGCAATAGGAAAGTCAGAGATAAGAGGAGCCGAGAGTCTGGAGTGCGATAGGCAATATGAGGAAGCACACGCGAGGAGCAAAAAAACAAAACATAATAAAGCGCAATAAAGCATAATAAAAGCAGGCAACTGGATCAAAGGAGAAAACGGGAGGGATAGGGGGGGGGGGAAATAAGCAACGAGAGGAACCCTGTAGATTATGTTGAGAGGGAGGGGAATAGTCTTAATAGCTAAGTTAATTTGGCGCAGTTAAGTTAGACGAAGAGTTATCGGATATAGTTAGAGTTGAAGTTAGCAAAGGTTTTTGATAAAAAAAGAAGTGTTTGAAGTGGGGCAGGGGTGACGGAGGAAGAACCTGCTACGCAGTCCACATGGGCCTATGGCTTGAGCCTGGAAAGGAACTACTCCAGGGCTCCGGCGAAGTCCTTTGGGAGGAAAGGGGGGGAGGGAGGGGAGGGAATGAAGAGGACTGTGCCCCACCTTGGCCCCCCAGAGCCCAAAGGCGATGGACTCTGAATCAAGATGGCTGGGCCGAGGTTCCGAGGACATTACTTGTATGTTATCTGTGTGGTTGTTTGTCTGTCCCCACCCAGTTTCCCTTTTGCATCTCCCTATTCCCCATCCTATCCAGGCCAAAGATGTCCGAGGAGAGAGAGGAGTGAAGGAGTTGTCTCAAAGGTGGACAATCGCAGACACAAAGTCAAGTCATAACAAAGGAGCAGTTCAACAATGCAGCACAGATGAGTAAAGAAATAATCCTAATATCACATAATGTAAAGGGATTCAACAGCCCCATCAAACGAAAAATTGCATTTAGAGACTACACCCGCAAAAAGGCCGATATTGTTTTCCTTCAAGAAACTCACTTTTCCCAGAACAATCACCCAAAATACTTAGACAAGCACTTTAGGTCATTTTATCTGGCATCTGCTCCTGTAAAAAAAGGGGGTGGCCATCCTGATACACAACAGATTATCCCTACAAGTAGCTAAGACATATTTAGATGCAGATGGAAGATACATCATATTAATAGGGACAATAGAAGGTCAAGCGATCACAGTAGCCTCAATTTATGCTCCATGTGAGCAAGCCCCAGAGTTTTTCACACAATTCTTCAACAAACTGCATAAAACGGCACAAGGCAGTATTCTTTTAGCGGGAGACATCAATAGAACTTTAGATCCTGACTTAGACAGATGCACGGGGACTAACCAATCACAGAAACAGGACGTACTAACAATAACCGAGGGACTGAGAGATTGTCAGTTAATAGACATTTGGACTGAGTAACACCCTACGACGAGAGAATACACCTTTTTCTCTCACCCCCACAATAGATACAGTAGGATAGATTACTTCCTGATATCAAATAGAGTGGTTCCGGTGGTCTCCCGCACAGGAATTCATGACATTTCTTGGTCAGACCACGCACCAATAGAGCTGCGGTGCACATTAAGCTCTCTGGACAGACCCGGAGCGAACTGGAAGCTGAACGAGCTCTTACTCAAAAACTCGATATCAGAGGCGGAAATAGGGGAAAAGATCAAGGAATATTTTGCGATCAATGATGGGAGTGTTTCATCACACTCCACACTCTGGGAAGCTCATAAAGCGACCCTTAGGGGAATTTTAATGAATTTGACCGCCAAAAAAAAGAGGGAAAAAGAGAGTCAGATAAAGGAACTGCGTGAGAGACTAGCACACCTCTCGGCACTTCACATAGACAACAAACAGGGTGACACCCTGAAGGAGCTCTCTGACACTAAAATCAAACTTAATCTGCTGCTGTCCTCCCAAGCCGAGAGGGAGTTGACCTGGTCTAAGCGTAAGTTTTACGAAAAAGCCAACAAGCCAGATACCTTACTTGCCAACAAGCTACGTAACAAGCTTCCAAATTATTGTATCTCATCAATTCGAACTCGGGGGGGGGGGGGGGGACCTTACCTCCAATCCTAGACTAATCATAGATGAAATTAAACAGTACTACGAGACTCTCTACGATGGAGATAAGGTCAGCCACACACAAAAAACAGGAGAGAGATTAAAAAACTTCCTAAAAGAGGCACAACTACCCAAATTGAGCAGAGTGGAGAGGGTAGCGCTACAGGGGGACTTTACACTAGAGGAGCTAGCCGAGGTAATAAAATCACTCAAGCCAGCTAAGGCCCCAGGTCCAGGTGGCTTCTAAAAATTTATATTATAAAAAATATCTTAAAATCCTAGCTCCGCACTTATTGAAATTATTTAATGAAATACTCGCAGGGGCCTCCTTTTGGATCCTTTTGGATCAAAGGAGAAAAGGGGAGGGATAGGGGGGGGGGAAATAAGCAACGAGAGGAACCCTGTAGATTAGGTTGAGAGGGAGGGGAATAGTCTTAATAGCTAAGTTAATTTGGCGCAGTTAAGTTAGACGAAGAGTTATCGGATATAGTTAGAGTTGAAGTTAGCAAAGGTTTTTGATAAAAAAAGAAGTGTTTGAAGTAGGGCAGGGGTGACGGAGGAAGAACCTGCTACGCAGTCCACATGGGCCTATGGCTTGAGCCTGGAAAGGAACTACTCCAGGGCTCCGGCGAAGTCCTTTGGGAGGAAAGGGGGGGAGGGAGGGGAGGGAATGAAGAGGACTGTGCCCCACCTTGGCCCCCCAGAGCCCAAAGGCGATGGACTCTGAATCAAGATGGCTGGGCCGGGGTTCCGAGGACATTACTTGTATGTTATCTGTGTGGTTGTTTGTCTGTCCCCACCCAGTTTCCCTTTTGCATCTCCCTATTCCCCATCCTATCCAGGCCAAAGATGTCCGAGGAGAGAGAGGAGTGAAGGAGTTGTCTCAAAGGTGGACAATCGCAGACACAAAGTCAAGTCATAACAAAGGAGCAGTTCAACAATGCAGCACAGATGAGTAAAGAAATAATCCTAATATCACATAATGTAAAGGGATTCAACATCCCAATCAAACGAAAAATTGCATTTAGAGACTACACCCGCAAAAAGGCCGATATTGTTTTCCTTCAAGAAACTCACTTTTCCCAGAACAATCACCCAAAATACTTAGACAAGCACTTTAGGTCATTTTATCTGGCATCTGCTCCTGTAAAAAAAGGGGGTGGCCATCCTGATACACAACAGATTATCCCTACAAGTAGCTAAGACATATTTAGATGCAGATGGAAGATACATCATATTAATAGGGACAATAGAAGGTCAAGCGATCACAGTAGCCTCAATTTATGCTCCATGTGAGCAAGCCCCGGAGTTTTTCACACAATTCTTCAACAAACTGCATAAAACGGCACAAGGCAGTATTCTTTTAGCGGGAGACATCAATAGAACTTTAGATCCTGACTTAGACAGATGCACGGGGACTAACCAATCACAGAAACAGGACGTACTAACAATAACCGAGGGACTGAGAGATTGTCAGTTAATAGACATTTGGAGGGAGTAACACCCTACGACGAGAGAATACACCTTTTTCTCTCACCCCCACAATAGATACAGTAGGATAGATTACTTCCTGATATCAAATAGAGTGGTTCCGGTGGTCTCCCGCACAGGAATTCATGACATTTCTTGGTCAGACCACGCACCAATAGAGCTGCGGTGCACATTAAGCTCTCTGGACAGACCTGGAGCGAACTGGAAGCTGAACGAGCTCTTACTCAAAAACTCGATATCAGAGGCGGAAATAGGGGAAAAGATCAAGGAATATTTTGCGATCAATGATGGGAGTGTTTTATCACACTCCACACTCTGGGAAGCTCATAAAGCGACCCTTAGGGGAATTTTAATGAATTTGACCGGCAAAAAAAAGAGGGAAAAAGAGAGTCAGATAAAGGAACTGCGTGAGAGACTAGCACCCCTCTCGGCACTTCACATAGACAACAAACAGGGTGACACCCTGAAGGAGCTCTCTGACACTAAAATCAAACTTAATCTGCTGCTGTCCTCCCAAGCCGAGAGGGAGTTGACCTGGTCTAAGCGTAAATTTTACGAAAAAGCCAACAAGCCAGATACCTTACTTGCCAACAAGCTACGTAACAAGCTTCCAAATTATTGTATCTCATCAATTCGAACTCGGGTTGGGGGGGGACCTTACCTCCAATCCTAGACTAATCATAGATGAAATTAAACAGTACTACGAGACTCTCTACGATGGAGATAAGGTCAGCCACACACAAAAAACAGGAGAGAGATTAAAAAACTTCCTAAAAGAGGCACAACTACCCAAATTGAGCAGAGTGGAGAGGGTAGCGCTACAGGGGGACTTTACACTAGAGGAGCTAGCCGAGGTAATAAAATCACTCAAGCCAGCTAAGGCCCCAGGTCCAGGTGGCTTCTCAAATTTATATTATAAAAAATATCTTAAAATCCTAGCTCCGCACTTATTGAAATTATTTAATGAAATACTCGCAGGGAACTCCTTCCCAGCTCAAATGCTCCAAGCCTCCATCTCACTGATCCATAAACCTGGCAAGGACCCGGCAGAATGTAAGAGCTACCGGCCCATCTCCCTGATTAATTCAGACATACAAATCTTCTCTAAACTATTAGCCAACAGGGTGGGTATCGTTCTTCCCAGATGAATACACCCGGATCAGGTAGGGTTTATCGGAGGCAGGCAAGCAACAGACAATACCAGACGGATAATACAGTAGACTTGATCGATCTGGCCAAAAAACAAAACATCCCGTCAATGATATTAAGTCTGGATGCGGAGAAAGCCTTCGATAGGATAGACTGGCCCTATTTAAGAGAAACATTGAGAGAGTTTGGCTTTGAAGGAGGCCATATTAGCTTTATACAATGGCCCTACGGCGAGGGTAAGACACCAGGGCTTCCCCTCAGAGCGATTTAATATTTGTAGTGGGACAAGAAAAGGTTGCCCCCTGTCCCCGCTGCTATTCGCCCTATGTATAGAACCTCTGGCGGCACACAACCGCTTAAGCCCAGATGTTTCAGGGATAGATGTAAAGGACCAATCCAACAAAGTGGCACTGTACGCGGACGACGTGATCCTGATGCTGTCAAAACCACTTACCTCTCTGCCCAATGTCTTCGAGATTCTGGGAAAATTCAATCAAATTTCGGGGTTTAAAATTAATCAGACCAAATCAGAAGCCCTCAATATAAATCTACCAAGACCAGTAGAAAAATTAATTGAAACAAACTTTAATTTCAAATGGCAAGCCTCCTCTATCAAATATTTAGGGGTATACATTACTAAAGATTATAAATCCCTATACAAAGCCAATTACCCCAAGCTGTTTAAGACTCGAAGAGAGGATCTCAGAGTATGGGCAGGGTATGGCATTTCCTGGTTTGGGAGAATTCATAGCATAAAAATAAATCTCCTACCAAAGGTGCTCTACCTGTTCCAGACCCTGCCAGTACCTATAGTCCATGCTGACATCCTCTCACTACAGTCACGAATACTGAATTTTATTTGGAATAACAAAAGCCCGCGAATTGCGAAAGGCATCCTAAAAAGGCCAACTACGAAAGGGATTAGCGGTACCTTGCATGTTGGCATATTGCAAAGCAGCCCAATTAAGCCAAATTGTCCAGTGGCACTCAGACCCGTCCTTGCGGAGATGGGTGGCATTGGAGAGAAATTGCTGTGCACCAGTAGAGTTGCACAATTTAATCTGGCTACCCAAAAGATGTGGAAACAAAGTAGGGATGCTGCTGCAGGCCATGGCGAACTCTCTAGCGGTATGGGGGAATGCTAAATTTAGACACAAGCTAACAACCAAACAATCCTTGATGACCCCGTTATTAAAAAACCCGGATTTTGCTCCGGGGATGCTCAGTAATAACTTTTTAATTTGGACACAGTCGGGATACAAATGACTAAAGGATCTGGAGAGGAGAAAATTTATTAAAACATTTGCACAAATTAAATCAGAAAAAGAGCTACCAAACACTGAACTCTTTAGATACCTCCAGATCAGAGCTTTTTACAATAAATTTCCAATCTGGCCAGCAAGGACAAATTTTGAGCAGCTGTGTCCTAGAGGAACGGACACAAGGGGACTTACTTCTAGGATGTACAGGGAAGTGATCTGTCCTGAGAGGACTGATGAACCACGACTTAACCACATGACGAAATGGGAGACTGATTTAGGGGAGACACTAGAGGACGGGGACTGGGATCAAATCCTGCAAGCTGCAGCCAAAAGCTCCGTTTGCTCAACGTTAAAGGAGAACGCATACAAGGTCCTCATGTGCTGGTATCACTCCCCACTAAAACTCTAAATTTGTCAAAGGATACTCTCCGCTCTGCCCGAAGCAGTGTGGGGAGACAACTGACTTAAAACATATGCTGTGGTCTTGCCCGAAGGTGGTCCCGATTTGGGAATCATTAGAGAATGGATACAAAGGATACTCAATTTGGAGATCCCCTTGGATCTGTGGCTGTTCCTAACGGGCAGGCGGACCCAGG
The DNA here is from genome assembly GCF_040206685.1 of Ascaphus truei. Classification (NCBI taxonomy): domain Eukaryota; kingdom Metazoa; phylum Chordata; class Amphibia; order Anura; family Ascaphidae; genus Ascaphus; species Ascaphus truei. The sequence goes on from NC_134493.1 coordinate 11,105,816, forward strand.
GATTGTCAAAGGCGGCACACAAACTGGTTGCGCATGTGGCAACCGCCACTAGGTGTGAGATCGCAGCAGTATGGAAACAGAATGAATTACCAGTAATTCCCAGAATCAGGAACAGAATTTGGCATGTTTGCCAGATGGAACAGTTGACTAGTTGGGTCAATGACACTGGCTTAAATTTCCTAAAAGTCTGGGCGCCGTGGCTTGCCCAGACAGATATCCCCAGTTTAGATGCTGGCACAATCTTGCATTAATAACTATAAATGCGTTCTCCGGTGACATAGCAGGACCCACGACCACATAGCTACGAGACAGGTAGGACCTACCCCACGACCAGGTGACGGTGGAGCAAGGAAAAGAAAGTGACCGGCCAGATCACCGAGGCAGATGAGGCAACAGTCACCAGATTCAGGGCCTTCCCTTCCTGTGCATGGAAGAGAAGAAAACATAATTATGCTTCTGTAAAATGCATTAGTAAGATCACATCTTTCTGAGAAGTGCTATCTTTATGCTAGGGATGGATTGCACCTCAATGAAGAGGGATCTTCTGTGCTAAGCGGGAGAATGTTAAAAAGGTTGGAGGAGATGTAAACTAGGATGGAGGGGGAGGGACAAGAAACAGATTACAAACTAAATAGAATAGATGGGGATGGGTGTAGAGGGAGAAAGGGGGTGGCCCGGGATTAAAGGGGTTACACCCCATTTGGCCATCCCCTGACCTCACCCGGGAGTCAAAGGGTTAACTGGGCTAAGACCCAGAACAGTGATTTAACCCCTGTAATGATATGTACATTGTGTATTTCCCTGTCCCCCTGTTCCATTGTAATGTCTGGTTTACTCAGTGTCTGCATCACACACACACTAGAATCCATCCGGGAGCACAAGGGTTAATAGTTCTTTAATGATTATAGCTCTTTGTGAAGTTTTCCCGCCATTTCAGGCACCATTTTGCAGGTCCCCATTGGCCGCCATTAGGGCTCCATGCATTCTAATGGAGAATCTTGTTGTTTTAGTCCTGTTTCCTGTAAAGACCAGCAGGTGGCGTCCGAGAGGGAGAGCGGCGGTTTCCCATTGAAAGTCAATGGGCCCATCGACTTCAATGGAGGTTCCTCGTAGTAACTTTCGAAGAACAAGTTGGCTGCCGTCCAGACCGCAAACCGCAAAGCGGATACATTTTCAATAGGAGAGCTTTGATCACTTACAAGTTAAGGTCAACGTCAAGTGGCGTGGGAATAAACAGTTCTAGGGCCCCTAGGAATAAAATTCTTTTTGCCCCTAGTCCCTAGGCGTCCCCCCACTCGACCACAACTGGGTCCCCAAATCCTGGACCCCCGATAAGGTTCGAACCAAGAAGAACGGGTCGCGCCATAGGCTTTGCCGGCGGCGGCAGAAACGGCTCAGAAAAATGACTAAGTGGGAAATGCTGTATTTTGGTACTCCATATCTCCGGTTTCGGAGGGCCCAGCGGATCAAGGTTTGGGGTGTCTGCAGTCACTGCTCCGGCATCACTGCAGAACCATCCTTGACCCTCCTGGACCAACCCGACGGAGTATGGACCCCCTTGAAAGTTCGGGACTTTTCCCATAGACTTCAATGGCGGAGAAACCCCATTGACCTCAATGGCGGCAATTTACCATTGAAAGTGTATGGCGGAGAAGCCCGTTGTTTTCAATGGGGATTTAGTGAAAAGCTGAGATTTCTTTTTTAGCGGAGATTTTTATATTAAAATGAAAAATGATTTAATGTGCATTTGTGTAACTCCGGCTCCATAGGTCATAGCAAGTCGCTTTTTGGATCATATGGTGGCACAGTTCCGGCCATGAGAACTAGGAAGTTTGGTTCTGCTAGACCCAATAGAACCGGATATTTTAATACGTTTATGTTTTATGTTTAATACTGTGTTCCAAGGTATGGACAAAGACTCAGAAGAAATTCCTTTGTCCACTAGGACAGCAGATGGCCCAAGAGGCACCCTAATGTCTAGGATTTAAGTGTTGTTCAAAGGGTCTTGTCACTCTCCCTGATGATTTAAGGGCGGAGGAGGCTCAAACCAGAGCAGTCTCCAAGTGTCCCAGTTATCACCTTTCAACAAAGGTTATCTTGCTAGAGATCCAGATGGGTAGACTGGCTGGCATTCCATTTGCCTATGGGGGGTTACAGAAATGAGACCCCAGAGTTCTACTGCACATGTGCCAGCTAGCAGGGGGGCCTGTCCCAAAATGTGTTCCCCCATTCAAGATTGGCTGGAGATAAGGGGAAACCAATCACAGGTACTTAAGGTTAAGTATAGAGGGACAAAAGGTTTATAAACTGCTGTCCACCCATATATCCTTTGTCTTCATTGAGTTAAGCTGTTAGTCTTCGTTTGCTGGTATGGTTACCTGATATCATCTGATGATTACCTGATTGCTGAAGAGAAATGCTACATCAAACTTCTCATTCCCCAACCCCTAAGTAAGTGTACTTCTTGTCTGTTACTGTTCATGTGTTCACCTATCCGAAGGAATAAACTCACTTTATTATATCTAAGACTCGCTTCAGTTCAAACCCAGTTATTTTTGTGTAATATTAATGCACCTGTGGAGGCTATCGTCACAATGGGGAAATAGCAAGGGATCATGGATGTAGAATGGGGCAAGTGTGAGTTTAGCAAACAGGGAGACACATATTAAATACAGATTATACAAGAAAACTTCTAAAGACTAAACCCAATTGGCATAGAAAGGCAGGAGCAGATAAGATAATAGTACAGACTGAAAAAACTTAAATGCCTGTTTGCTAATGTAAGAAGCCTGACAGATAAAATGGGGGAGCTAGAATTAATAGCTAGAAGAGAGCAGCTCACGGACGTATGGCCTGAGATGCTCCTCTAGAATCTTCTGATACAATGCAGAATTCATGGGTGTTTCAATGATGGCAAGTGTCAAGGTCCTGAGGCAGCACAGCAGCCCCAAACCATCACACTCCCACCACCATGCATGACAGTTGAGATGAGGTTCTTCTGTTGTAATGCAGTTTTGGTTTTTGCCAAATGGTTTTCATTGAGGCCAAACAGTTGTGCCTTTGACTCATCTGTCCAGAGAACATTGTTCCAGAAGTCTTGTGAATCATCTATGTACTCTTTGGTGAAATTCCGAATGGCAGCAATGTTCTTTTTAGAGAGCAGTAATTTCCTCCTGGCTATGCTTCCATGAAGATACAATTCAAGAATGGGTATTGTGGCGCTCAAATAATCAAGTGTGGCATAAAGATTCATTAATACATCCAATAAATGTCCAGACAGTAGTGTGGTGTTCAAATCCAATAATCCGAGCTGAGATAGAATGAAAGGTGTGTGTGCCTAGTGGTATCCACTTGATAATCACAAATAATGACGCACAAATGTACACCCAAGCCTTAATCGATTATGAACAGAGCAATGTCCAGTGTAAACAGGAAAAATTACATGGCACTGTGGCCCATTACCTGTTGCTGTACAGGAACACCCACTACATCCACGGTGTTCAGTGTGTCCAATGCATAGATCCAAAGTTGAGTATGTGAAACAGTGCACAGCCAAACGATTTTCAATATTGAGAGAGTTAGAAAAAATCCATGGCAAACTCCGTAATTAACAGATCAGTAGTTCAATAGCAAGTTTCCTAAAACAAGGACAACATGAACCCAGGTTCTTCCTCTCTCAATATTGAAAGTCGTTTGGCTGTGCACTGTTTCACATACTCAACTTATGCTTCCATGAACCCCATTCTTGTTCAGTCTTTTTCTGATAGTTGAGTCATGAACACTCACATTAGCCAAGACGAGAGTGGCCTGCAGATCCTTGGCTGTTACAGTGGGGGGTTTTGTGACTTCCTGGATGATTTGCCGGTTTGTTCTTGGAGAGATTTTGGTAGGACAACTGCTCATGGGTAGAGTAATTATGGTCTTGAACTTAATCCATTTGTAGACTGACAGTGGGGCCCCAAATCCTTAGAAATTATTTTAAAACCCTTTCTAGACTGATGAGCATTAATCCCTGCTTTTCTGAGGTCCTCATAGATTCATTTTGATTTTGGCATGACATGTTTCCACACACCTTTATGGTGAAGACCATACTCACAAAGTTTATGATCTTTATACTGTATAGTGTGGGGCCTCCCAAACGCATACATGAAGATCTACCTAATTATTTAAACACCTGATTCTAGTTTCATTTACTTTTTCACATGCCCTGACTCTTAATTAATCATTATTTGACTAATTCATACAGTGCATCATTTTGTTTTCAAAAGACATGGAATGGGTTAATATAAACCCTATTGGATCTTTAAAAAAGGTCTGGTTTTGATTCAAGAAGGTTATCATGGAAAAACTATGGAATTTCCATAATTATCATTGGGGTTCAAAAACTTTCTCGCCACTGTCTGTCCCAATCACACACATGTACTGTGCACTACACATACTATGCATGCATTATACATATACACACACAACATATATGCACCATATACAAACGTCACTGCATCAATTGGTGCATTAGAATGGGTGAGATAACACGTTAGTCCCACTGCAACACAGCAGCCCGAGTAATAATTTGTGATACTTTTGTACACGCAATACCTGCCCCTTTTACATTAACACACGTGTGTGTGTGTGTATATATACATATATTTTGTGATACCCACACCACGTCGTAGCATCTTTTAGTCCCAGATTAAGGCAGGAAACAAAGTATTTCTCTATTTGGGGTTTATTTACAGGGTTAAATAATATGCTAATAGGCCCACCATCCCTTTAAGTCAAAACAAAACATAAAAATAACACCTATTCCCTTTCGGGAAAACTAACTACACTGTAGCATTAGCCCTTGCTAACTGGATGGCTAGCTAAACTGGTTCCCACACCAAAATAGGTATGATTATGTTTAATAAACACAGTCTGTACACAGCAATAAAGTGTTTCACTTTTCTGTTAGTCCAGGGTTTGGAGCAGACATCCCTGCTTCAGCGCAGTCTCGCATCCTTCCTTCCTAAGGGAGCTCGGCCCCACAAGAGCCCAGATAATCTCTCCTCTGTATATCCAGTGTTAAGGATCGGAAATCCCTGCTTCAGCGCGGTCTGTCATTCTTCCTTCTTCTTCCTGCGATTAAGGACTCTGGCAGTCCCAGCAGGCTCAGCGACCACCGTTTAGCGTGCCCAAGGGGCTGTGCCAGCTTCCACAGCTGGGGAGAACTCTTCTCTGTCCCCCCTTCTCTGGGAACATCAGTCAGTCTCTCTCAATGCCAGCTCTCGGTGTCTTCCTTAAAACACTTCCTTGTTCAGCCTGCTCAATTAGGTAGCAGCTGCTGCTGGCTCCTCTAGGGAGATTAACTTTGTGTGTTGGAAAAAGTCCCATAGCGGCCCTATTCCAGCACCTAGAGGACAGTGATGGTATCACAATATATACACATACTGCACCGACACACTTTATTCGAGCAAATACCCAGTATGTACCTGGCAGATACCTGGAATGCGCCGCTCCTCACCTCTGACAAGCCCCGTTGCATTTGCCTTCCCAGCCTGGGTTCATGCCTGGCTGACGGGCGGCTGATCTGTTAAATGATAATGATTAGGATTTAATAGGCTGCAATGCTTCGCGTGTCTACCAGATGGCATAAATTCATGAATTGTAATGCAGTATATATATATATACTGTGCAGTATTGCAGCCAGCGGGAATAAAATGCTTCAATCCCTGCCTGGAAAATAACGCAATGCACTCGGGCAGAAAAGAGTCACAAACCTCAATACACCCGGGTATACCCGAATTCGTGGGACTAGCCGAGCTCGAATAAAGTGTGTCGCCAGTGTAAAGGAAATGATCTGCGCTAAAGAAAAAATATATGTGTGTAAATTAAATGTTGTGATAGAGATCCATAAATAGGGTTAATCCTGTGAAAATAACATTTGACAAGTGATAACGCTGGACAACAAATGATAAAAGTGAGAAAAATTAAAACAAAAGGATCCTCAAATGAGGTAGGGTACTGATGTGTGCCAATAAGTGCAAATAATGTGAAATAAGCCTATTGCTATAATAGGAAAGAATCAAAATGTCAAAAAGTGCTATTATGATATACAAAAAAGCACAATGTGAAGTGCACAATACTACCAGCAGAGATAAAGGCCAAAGGTTCTGGCAGATCTAAAAAAGGTCAACCAATCCATAAAGAGATAGTGGGACAGAGCGCACATCTAGGGCATATGAATATATTACAATTTAATGACACAATATAACAATATAAATTGCTAGCAATAACACTCAAATATAAAAATAGTAAAAGCACCAAAAATGTTTATGATATAATCACCATGCAATGTGTAGGTAAGACTCCAATCCAGATACACTTTACGTATGAAGATATTATTACTGTACAGAATACCAAATATCTTCCACTTGCCGAAACAGAAGCGATGCAGACTTATACAGTCTCTTAGATGTACTGTAACCCCCCGCTGGACGCATGTACACGCAAGACTTTGAAAAAAGAATGAACACAATAATACAGCAATAATAACACATGGTTTTAAGAATGTTATTATTGTATTATTGTGCACATTCTTTTTTTCTTTTCCTTTCTTTAATAATTATTATAAGCACATACATCCTTTCTTTAATAATTATTATAAGCACATACATCCTTTCTTTAATAATGATTATAAGCACATACATCCTTTCTTTAATAATTATTATAAGCACATACATCCTTTCTTTAATAATTATTATAAGCACATACATCCTTTCTTTAATAATGATTATAAGCACATACATCCTTTCTTTAATAATTATTTTAAGCACATACATCCTTTCTTTAATAATTATTGTAAGCACATACGTCCTTTCTTTAACTTTTTCTTAAAACAATTTCATAGTGATACTTTATAGAAGTTTTTTTCTTTGTTATATAAATATTCTCAATAATGTTTCCACATTAAATGAGAATTCCTGTTTCACGTTGTTGTTACAGTCTTGTTTCCAAAGGCCAGAAAAAACAAACAGTTTTCTAATTTTAAAATGCAACATGGAAAATCTGACCTCTTCAAAGTCTGATTTACAAAAAAAAAACAGACTTTAGCCAGATGGTATTTCATATAAATTCTATCATAAAAAAAACCCTGAAGTCCATTCAACTACAATCTTCTGCACAGGTCTATGGCGCATGTTTACTAAGTAGGGCTATTTCAAGAGACACCTTATGGCATTAGATGTACCTTATGGCTTGATCCGGTGCTTGTGGAAAATGTCTAATGGCAGAATACAGCATAGTATATATGCCTCTTTATATGTATAAAGTAGGCCATTTTTGTGTACTTCTAATTGCTACTTTTCACAGAGTTTTAATACAATTGTAAAATATCACAATATAACAGGTAATATAATTGATTTAATAAAAAATAAGGTCACAATTTAATATACCTGGGGAGATGTAAGATCCATTCGGGTAAGTGGAGCTGAAATATTCCTGCGCAATGGGAAGACGCCTTCATCACGTATTGCATTACGTTAAAGCATGTATTGCAATTATCCTATCAAAAGCCGGTACATTCTATTATCTAAAAACGTTTGTGTTGAGGTTCTTATGCTTTAAAATTTCACATTTATTATTAGCAACTCAATACATATTGGGCCATATCAACTAAGCGATTCTAAGCTGTAAGGCACCTTATGCCCATTAGCTGCTTTACGGAATAGGACCACTTACTGAATCTTGACCACTGTGTCCAAACTTGTGGCTGTATTCCATTTAGTTCTTATCTGTAGCAAAGCTGCAGTTGGGCCAGTATAACCATTAAGCCAACTAAGCAGCCGCTTAGGGTGGCAGAATTTGGGGGGAGCAGATTTTCCGGATCCCCCAGAGCAGGTCAGCCACTAGGGGGCAGAGGGGGAAACAGCATAGATCCGAGAGAGGTAAGGGTGTGTGTTATGTTGTGTGTGTTTTCTGTGGCTGTCCTCTGTGTCTGAGAATGACAGGGAGAGTGGATGGGGGGAAAGAATGACAAGGAGAGGAGGAGGAATGAGGGAGAGAGGAGGGGGAGAGAATGAGGGGGGGAGAGAATGATGGCGAGGGGGAGAGAATGTTGGGACAGGAGAGAATGCGGGGGAAGAGAGAATGAGGGAGATGGAGGCGAGAATGAGGGGACAGGAAAGAATGAGGGAGGGGGTAGAGAGAATGAGATTGGGTGGGAAAGAAGGAAGGAGGGGGAGAATGATAGAGGGAAGGGGGAGAGAGAGAATGAGGAAAGGAGGGGGGAGAGAAGAAGGGAGGGGGAGAGAGAGAGAATGAGAGGGAGAGAATGAGGGAGGGGGAGAGAATGAGGTAGGGGAGAGAATGAGGGAGGTGGAGAGGAAGAATGAGGGGGGAGAGGGAGAATGAGGGGGGGGGAGACAGAATGCGAATTTTCGCCTAAGACGCCAAATACCCCTGCACAGGCCCTGGCTGCAGTGTTTGCTTTTTGTTATGCCACGAAAGCTGTGCTTATGGCTGAACATTTTATGTAACAGTTGTGGAACTCAGTTCACATTGTGCTTACGGACAAAGTTGTGCCAGTTCCCTGTACCTAAATATGCATTTTACTTCTAAAGTTTTGGGGAATATAGGTACTCTGGGGGTGCCACATAGTTACATGGTAAATGAGGTTGAAAATGCCTAAGGCTGCGTCCAGGGTCAGCGCTTAGGCGCTGACCCGTGCGGAGGCGCGCTGATGCTTCTCAGTGAGCCCCTGCAGCCGCAATGAGAGCGGCATTAGCAGGTACTCGCGCAAGCTTCCGCAAGCGTGCGGAAGCGTAGGTCTTTTTCAAAAGATAGATTTTCGCTCTCACGGGAGCGCAGGGCCGGTCACGCCCAATGCTGCTGTATACTCTGTATATTTGGTGCAGAGTATACAGAGTATACAGCTGACGGATCCTCTGACGCGTTTGTCAAAGGCCTGAGGGCTGAAACGCATCAGAGGATCCATCAGCTGTATACTCTGCACCAAATAAACTTTTTTTAGTCACCATCAGAATCTATCTCTCCGTTTGTCCTACGGCTGTGCGCTGTTTCTTGCCTCCTTTAATTGTTAGTCAAGCGAATATGTTTAGAGCAGGGGCGCGTGCGTGACATCACGTCACGTGACCCGCAGCGTCATTTGACGTCACGTTACCAAGGCAATCGTGATGTCACATGACCACGCGGAGTCATTTGACGCTGCGTTGCCATGGTCACACGTCCTGAAGCCGGCTGAATCCCGGTAAGTAGAGGTTGCAGAGGCCTCGCGAGGTCCCGCCGACATTTTATTTAAAGGCCTTGTGGAAGAGTGTGGGACCTCTGCAACTGCCCGTGCCCCCCCAAAAAAATCTCTCGCCCCCCAGTTTGCATACCACTAGTTTAGAATATTTAATCTATCGTGGCTGTGCCATATGGCTGTGCAACATCTTAAGTGTCACATATAAAGTGTCTGTGGAGTTAATTTTGGAGTTGAAATTGGAGGTGAACATTACAAGAAGATCTGGACTGCACCACAACAACAACAAGTCTGCAGCTGTGAGAACTAAATGCTCTGATAATGTGTACTCTTCCTATCCTCTAATACCCGAGACCTCTCTCCCTGCATCTCACTATGCCCTCCCTATTGCTTTTCCTGCTTTCTGTTTCCTCACTCCTTTGTAAACTTTTCTGTTCTCTCCAACTTCCACACTCCCCTCGTATCCACATTTCTTCATCTCTCCTCCTCTCCTCCAATGCCTGTGCCCATACTTTGCACCATTATTTATACACCTCTTTCCCAACAACATCCTTACCCCTCAATAAAAAGCACCACCACAAATCCTCTATTCACACCCTCTTGTTAGGATTGGGTTCAGGCCCCGCCTCCGTGAGGTACCCCACGATGTCACAGGTGACGCGTGTCAGCTACAACCTACGCGCAGACGCTTTCCTGGAACCAGGGTCACGAATGATGTATGAATAATTCCAGTAAGCTTAACTTATGCCTTCCCTCTTCCAAAGCACAACAAGTCCTTTTGTCTTTCTTAGTTTTATTGAAGGAAAATCACAGGAAGAAAGGTACTTATAGATGTAGTGTGGGTAGAGAGTGCTTCTCTTTCTGAAGTGCAGTGTATCAAAGATAAGGCAGTGTAAAACAGAAAGGCCTTGCTGGGGCAAATGGCAGGCAGGTACTCACTCAGAGTCCAGGGTGAAAAGGAAGTGAAGAGCAAGGGTCACACTAGAAGGGAAGTGAGACTATACTAACTGTCAGCAAGGACAGGGGGGGTAGGAATAGCCCACTCTCAGCTAGGAGAATAGGAGATGCAGGCAACCAATACTGACTAGGGCTGTGTAAACAACATGTAACAATAATGTTGCCTTTTCACATGCAGCCAGCTGCTGGGAAAGGGAAAATAACAGGCAGCTAAACTAGGGAGATATGAATCTCATGAGCTGCAAAGGGAGATAGAGAAATGTGGAATTTAGTTCCAGGACACTCCCCGTCTGGTATCTGGAGATACCACTATATAACAAAATATGTGGAACATATATGCAATGCATAATGACAATACATAACATCGTATTCACAAAACAATGCAAAAGTCCATGTCCACACAACGATGTGATACCGGCCGGTATCACTGGCTTCAAAGTCCCTTGGCCAAGGTTTTTCGGCAAAGGATGCCAAGCGGATGCACCGGTCCAGGTTAGCTGGGTGCACCACAATGTCTTTTGCAAAAAGTCTCTGGTCCTGTTTCCTTTCAAACTTATGAAAGAACAGTCCTTTTGTCTCTGTAGTTTCACCTACAGAGTGCATCCCCTTGTAGGTATGCCAGTCGTGGTAGCCTGTCACTCTATCACCTGGCATTTGGCAGAAGGAGATGGCTTTTGGCTCCTTGCGGAAGCGGATCAACACTCCTGGAAGACTGGTTGTCCAGTCTGGTCCACGGAAGAGGGCGTCGTTCAGGGTGACTCCCTGGTGCTGAGCGCTGGAGCTGAACACTACCCGGATTTGATCGGGTTCCTGAGGGTGGTACACTCCAGCTGATTGAAGGTACCAGCGTTCTTCGCCTTCCTTCAGTGAAGGTGCTGGCTTTGCGTGGCCGCTTAGGAATGTCTTCTGGATGAAGGCCACAAAGTTATGTTTGGTCTCCGGTTTCCTTTGTAGGTCGCAGTGGAGCGAAGTGAGCCTAGTGATGGCATGTTCTTTGTTGTTTGGGAGGCGTCTTCTTGGTGAATGGAATGGTAGTGGGGTCACCCAACTGCCCGATCTGTCCTTGAAGAGCTCCTTATCCATTAACTTCTGGAATTCTCCATCTTCCATCGATGGTACTTGTTTGTTACCGTCCCTTGTTGTCTGGAACGCTGTACACCCTAGGTCATCGGAATGTTTCTCTTGCACGAGAACGTCTCCACGTATTTTGACGATACTCCTTTGTGTCTCTTTGTTAACTGCCGTCAGGAGGTTGTTTTCTCCCTGGACATGACGAAGAACAGTCTCTTTTGTCCTTGTAAATCCCTTTGTGAAATGTCTCTGCGACTGTTTGTTTTTTGACGTGTGAGATGACAGTCTTTTTGCCACTGTGGCTTCACCTGCAGGGCACAATCTTTTGCGGCTATGCCAGCCGTGGCAGCTGGCTGCTTTGCCACTTGGTATTCTGCAGAGAAAAACAACTATACGTCTTAGCCGTGCCATTGCTCGCTGGAGGACCGTCCGATTGTTTATTGTCTTTTAGACGATCCTTTTGTTGGTCACCTTTAGGAGGTTACTTTCTTCCTTCAGTGGAGTCGACTCATCATCCTTAGCTGTCTGGACTACTGGGCATCCTAGGCCATTGTCACATCCCTCTGATGCGAAGATGTTTTTGTTGGTCTCGGGAGTATGACCTTGTCTCTTCTCTTCACTTGGCCTTCCTGTCGCTTGGAGATGGCCAAGACACGGTTCGGAGAGAGGTGTGTCCGCATTCTGTTATCACCGTTCTGCGGGCGTTGACATAGTCAGGTTCGTGTCCTTTGTCAGTGCACATGTTGCCCACTATCACCCATCCTAGGTCAAGTCTTTGGGCGAATGGTGCGTTGTGGGGTCCGTTACGCTGTTTACAGACTTTGTGCACCCTCAAGATGTCCCTACCGAGCAGCAGCAAGATCTTGGCGCCTTGTTCTACCGGCGGGATGTAGTTGGCTATTCCTCTGAGGTGCGGGTGATGACGTCCCCCGTCTGGTGTGGGAATCTTGTCCCTGTTTGCAGCCATGTAGTTGCACTCGATGAGGGTGGGGAGAGCTATCTTCACTCTGTTATCCACGAACGTATGACGTAGCCACTTGCTCTTCTCCCTGTTGTCTCAGTTGACCCTGCACAGGTTCTGAGGGTGTAGGGTGAGGCATTGTCTTGTGAGTTGAATAAGTTGAAGAATTCCGTGTTCGCCAATAATCTGTTACTTTTATCGTTGAGGATTGCATACATCCGGATAGCCTTCTCAGGTTGTCCCTGGGGGTGCACTGCGACAAGGCATATTTTGTCACTTCCTTTTCCGCAAACCTCGGTGCACTGAGTCATGACAGATGTTGGCTCTCCTACTCCTTCCTCCCCGCCATGCTCCGCTACGGAGGATGGGTTGTTGAGTTGGTGGCGTGTCAGCGCCTCTGGATGTAACGATGCTTGTCACTTTTGCACACTACACATTTGATGTCTTCTGTACAGTCTCTGGCTAGGTGAGTCATGGAATTGCAGCACCTGAAGCAAACGCCGAATTCTCCGAGTAACTTCTTGCGTTCCTCTAGGGACTTCATCCTGAACCTAAAGCACCTGTTAAGTGGGTGTGACTTCTTGTGTATGGGACATTCCCTGTTTGGGTCCCTTGGTTTCTCGTCTCCGGTAACCGACTGATCAGGAGTAGTTTGGGTCGTGGGAGACACGTCCATCCTGTGGACCGAGATGGGTGTTTGAGTGTTACCATATCTCGCCACTGGTCTCTCATTCCTCAGGCTGCTTGCACTGTGTGTGGTTTGCGCACCCAAGATGAAGCTGGGATCGTTCCTTGTCCTTGCCGCTTCGTGGATGAAGCTCAAGAAGAATGAGAATGGGGGGAAGGCGACTTGCTTCTCCCTTTTGTATTTGGAGCCTTGCGAAATCCATATTTCTTGGAAGTTGTAAGGTAGCTTCTCCAAGATGGGTCTCACTCCGCGAGCCGAGTCTAGGACGTTGAGACCTGTCAAGGAATGGTCTGTTCTCGCAGACTGCAGCTCCTGTAGCAGGTCCCCGAGTTCTAGTAACTTCGAGTAGTCTTTAGCTGTGATCTTGGGGAAGCTGTTGACTCTTTTGAAGAGCGCATCTTCGATTGCTTCGCGGTTGCCGTAACACTCTTATAGCCTTTCCCATACTAGGTCAAGACCTTCTTGGGGGTGATTCTCATTTTCTGCCCCGAATCTCTTTGCGTGTTCCATGGATTCTTTTCCTAGCCATTTGGCTAGCAGCCTGAGTTCTTCCCTAGCCGAGACGCCCAGGCTCTTGATTGCGTCCTTGAACGCGAACTTCCCCATACGGTTGTTCTCGGGACGGTCGTCAAAGTTGGTAAGTCCTGTTTGCACCAGGTCACGCCGGATCATGTACTTGGCCATGTCTAGAGACATACAAGCAATGGGGGAGTGTGGGATTAGAAAAACATTTGACAATAAAAAACAATAAAATACAATAAAATTAATGTGGTTACAACAATATTGCTGGGGGTTGGTGAAAATATTAAATACACTTACACGGCCATGTGCAAGCGGACACGGTAATGTGGTTTCTTTAAGCAATTCCAGTCACTCCCAACAACAGGTAATGGTGGTTTAGAGGGTTTGGAAATAAATATATAAATATATCTGTACTCACACGGCCATGTGTGAGTCCTTGCAGGAAATTGGTAACTTTGGGGTTAAATTAACCCATCTGCATCTCCCCCCAGTGTAGACTCTTCTTTGTTTGCAACCAACGTGGGATTCTAACTCCAGTCTTGGGCATCAGATGGGGACTCTCCCCAGTGGTGGTAGTAGGGGGGGGAGTAGGTAGAGAAAGTGAGGCACGTTGTCAGTGGGGTTTAAAACACATTTATTAGTTTTAAAAGCAATTGGTACAACAAGACTCACATACATACATAGTGGTTGGACCCCTGGCCTCCTCGTGCAGTCCAGGATACAGTTTAAGCAGCCGTTATTGCTGCTTAAACTGTATCCTGGACTGCACGAGGAGGCCAGGGGTCCAACCACTATGTATGTATGTGAGTCTTGTTGTACCAATTGCTTTTAAAACTAATAAATGTGTTTTAAACCCCACTGACAACGTGCCTCACTTTCTCTACCTACTCCCCCCCCTACTACCACCACTGGGGAGAGTCCCCATCTGATGCCCAAGACTGGAGTTAGAATCCCACGTTGGTTGCAAACAAAGAAGAGTCTACACTGGGGGGAGATGCAGATGGGTTAATTTAACCCCAAAGTTACCAATTTCCTGCAAGGACTCACACATGGCCGTGTGAGTACAGATATATTTATATATTTATTTCCAAACCCTCTAAACCACCATTACCTGTTGTTGGGAGTGACTGGAATTGCTTAAAGAAACCACATTACCGTGTCCGCTTGCACATGGCCGTGTAAGTGTATTTAATATTTTCACCAACCCCCAGCAATATTGTTGTAACCACATTAATTTTATTGTATTTTATTGTTTTTTATTGTCAAATGTTTTTCTAATCCCACGCTCCCCCATTGCTTGTATGTCTCTATATCTTTAAAAGGGTTCCGGATTAACCCTTCCCTGGGGTTGCAGCAGAGGGGAACTCCATGCTGGCTCAAAGCATCTGTCATAGAGCCGTGGTCTAACTTACTGCCACATTGTAAGCACACCTCATATATTAAGCTTAAGGTAAGCGCCAGGTTTTTTCCTACTTGGCCATGTCTGTCAGGCCTGAGGCATCGGCGTGTTGGTCACATTCTGAGGTAAGTGCTGGGAGGGTCCATGCGGTCGCATCTTCCTTGGTGTGGACGCGTGATGACTGCTGATCAGTGTGAGGGGCTGTGTTCTCCCATGTGGGTGTACCTGGATCACTGTTGCGGCTGTGGCTATCCCAGGCAGCATGTACCAATGAAGGAACAGCGTCTTCTCCTCGTGGACCTAGCAAGTCATCGGTGTCTGTGAAGTTGCTCCCATCGTGTTGAGATGGCGCGCTGGTGTTTATACTGAAGAGGCTCCTTACGTAGTCTTCGGTGCGTTGGACTGGATCCTCTGAGGCTATCCGTC
This sequence comes from Ascaphus truei, assembly GCF_040206685.1. Lineage (NCBI taxonomy): Eukaryota > Metazoa > Chordata > Amphibia > Anura > Ascaphidae > Ascaphus > Ascaphus truei. The sequence continues at coordinate 11,121,078 of NC_134493.1, forward strand.
TGTACGGTTGTTCCCTGCCGTCCTGTCACGCGGCTGCTTCTAGGACTCAGCTTTGGGTTATGGCGGCGGCGGCTTCCTTCTCTTGATTAAGTGCCTATAGTTCCGCATCGAATTCGGCTTTCCTGCGCGTAGTGGCTGCAGTAGCGGCTGCGGTAGCAGAGGCGGCAGTAGCTGCGTTAGCGGCGACATTAGCGGCGGCTGTCTGTTCCTCCTCTTCTATGCGCACTCTTTCTGCCCTTACGGCTGCCTCTCTCCGACCATATTCGGCCCTGGCACGTGCGGCCTCTGCAGTGGCTCGCGCCTTGTTAGCGCTTGCGCTGGACGCGTTAGATTGCGCTGTTCTTGCTGACCTTGACGAGTGCCTGGTTGCGCTGGAGCGCTGTGATGCGGTCTCCAGGAGGAGCTCTTTTCTCTCGCTTTGGGCGTCCGCGATGTCTGTTCGCACGCGGCTGTCACGTGTCAAGTCAATATTATCTCTAAATCCCTTTCTTGCAGGCTTTCGCCTGTGTTAAAACACATAAGGGAAATAAAGAAATTTTTCCAAAAAGATCCCCATTCACTGCACAGCAAAGCTGAAAAAATAATAATAAATCAGGGTTCAAATACCCACTCACAATGTAGTGAAATGGGCTGTAAGGGGTACCATCAAGTAACCGCTCCCAACTCCTCTACAGAGTGGGAAGGTTCAGCTAGCGACTTAGAACAAGATACAAGCACTGAACCTAGGTTAAAAAACAACTACTCCGGTACAACGAGTTTTTTAGATCTAGAGGGGCCGTCCTATCTGAGCAACACCATAGGAGGAGGACTAGGAGGGGATCGGGATGATTATTTAAGAGACAGGAGGGTATGGGGATACAAAAACCCAGGCTAAGAGAAATCCAACAAAAAGAAGAACAAACAAAAGCAGAAACAGCACAGGTCATAAACTTATCCTCTAGGGTATTAAATACATATCACTTACAAGTATTGAGTAAAGGACTATCTTTTTGCCCCACTAGCAAGATGAATCTGTTTGAAACTGTGAAGGATGTTAATCTTTTTTCAAGGAAACTTCTCCTCCAAAAGTTTTTTAAAAGGAGGCAACAAAGAAGTATTATGAATACATCACTTGAAAATTTGAACCCCACAGTATTAGAAAATTTAGCGGCTCTCGAGGACCTGTTGTCAGAAAGTGACAGACCCCCAGGTGAGGGCCCGTTCACTCAGTTTAAGGCTAAAACTACATTCACACCACCACACGAAACTAGTGCACAAGTTAAAGTATTTACTGAACTAGTTACACTTGACCTAGAAAGATTGAACAACAAGACCAGTAAATACAACTTGAGCACTAAGGAACACTCAGCCCTTAGGGAATTAAGAAGTGATGACACCCTGGTGATAAAACCATCAGATAAGGGTGGGAATGTGGTGGTGTTAGATAAACCAGCATACATGAAGGAATGTTTGAGATTGTAGTCAGACAAAACATGCTACAGAATACTTGACAGTGACCCCACTCTCACTTTTCAGAAGGAATTACTGAATATTCTTGAGACAGGGAAGACAAATAAAGTTATTTCCAACAAAGAATTTGAGTTTCTGTATATTAAGAATCCAAGGGTAGCCACATTCTAGCATCTACCAAAGATACATAAAGGGAAGAACCCACCCCCTGGGAGGCCAATAGTGTCTGGCATTGGGAACTTGACATCCAATACCAGCGTCTATGTGGATAAGTTATTGCGCCGATTTGTGAGTTCCTTACCGTCCTATCTCTGAGACACCAAGGATGTGTTATTAAAACTTGAGGACGTTACTACCAGTCCTAACACATTCTTGGTTGGTCTCGATGTTGAGGGACTTTATACGAATATCCCACATTCGGTTGGTATGAGAGCCATTGCCCATTTTCTGAGATCTAAAGGGCAGGATTTACTGGCACATAACGAATTTATCCTCCAGTTGCTGGACCTCACCCTGACTAAGAACTACTTTGTGTTCAATAACAGATATTACCATCAGATCCAGGGCACCGTGATGGGGACCACCTGTGCCCCCACCTATGCCAATTTATATCTAGGCTGGTGGGAGGAAACAGTAGTCTTCAGTGATGCCCTCGAATCATATACTGTGTTAATTAAATTATGGGTGAGGTTCATCGACGATATTTTAAATCTGTGGACGGGCACCTTGGATCTCTTGAATGAATTTGTTGATTTATTAAACACGAACCAGCATAATTTGAAACTCACTATTGTCTCCAGTCTTACAAGTATTGACTTTCTGGATATAACTGTCTTTAATGACTCTATGGGGAAACTGGAAACTATTATATTCAGAAAAAGTACTGCTACAAACAGTCTACTTAGAGCAGAGAGCCAACATCCCAAACATGTGATTAAGGCAATTCCAACAGGCCAATATTTACGCCTACGGCGTAATTGCTCAAGTATATATGAGTATAAGGAGCAAGCTAAAATCATGACAGATAGTTTCCTTGAAGGAGGTCATTCAAAAGGGAATCTGAAACGAGCCTATAATATGGCACTAAGCACAACAAGAACTCAACTTTTGGCTAATAAAGCCCCGGGAGATTACAACAGCAACTACAAACCTATATACGTTTCATTGGCACATTCAGTGACCAATGGGGTTCGATCTATCGTATTTTCAATAAACACTGGCACATCCTCTTGGAGGATGATGACCTGAAGGAGGCTTTGTCAATAACACCTAAGCTCACCAGTAGGAGAAGTCGGAATTTAAAGGACATTCTGGTGAGAAGACACTTTCAGGTCAAGTCTCGCAATACATGGTTGGATCAGAAACCTAAAGGTTCATATGCTTGCGGTCGCTGCAAAGCCTCAGATACGTGCCTAAAACAACCGAGTTTATGGATTCCAAAAAGACTCACGTTTTCAAAATTAAAGATTACATAAATTGTACCACAGAGGGAGTTGTCTACCTTATTGTTTGTTCCTGTGGCAAATTATATGTTGGTAAGATCTTTTTTTTGCTCTAGGCTTCTACCCATGATCAATCTTTGCAAGTAAAGAACATTTTTGTGTGTGTCTGTATTAAATGAATGGCCGGCAGTTTTATATTGCAACGTTTATATTTAAGAATAAAATTGGAGACCCTTATTTCTATATACAGAGGCGGCACACTTTATTCTAACTCGGCTCGAGCCGCAAGCCGGGAGGTTTCCCGGCTTGCTCGTTTTTTTCCCTCGGCGTGCCGCGCGTCATCGATGCCCTGGGTTCCTCTAATGTGGGGGATGGCGGTGGGGGGCTCCGGGGGACCCGGAGAGGGGAGGGGGGTGCCTCGATCGGAGGACCGATCCTCCGAGGCTCCGGCGCGCGCACGGGACACCTCGGCGCGCGCCCATTATCTGTCGCGGCCGAGATCGGGCAAATGTTAGAATAAACTCGGCCGCGACAGTATCTCTATCTCTATCTCAGATATACCACACCCACAACGTAGTTGTTTCCCTATTGTCTGACCTCAAGCCACTTGTGGCATATCATTTAGTCAGAAAAGACCCTGGCCCCCATCTCAGCAACAGGTATCAGTCTGGGGCCTAGAAAAAGAGAGGTTACAAATGAGTAAAAGAAAACTGTCTAAACAAGAAATAAGGGTCTCCAATTTTATTCTTAAATATAAACGTTGCAATATAAAACTGCCGGCCATTCATTGAATACAGACACACACAAAAATGTTCTTTACTTGCAAAGATTGATCATGGGTAGAAGCCTAGAGCAAAATAAGACAGCAGCAATACTGACGTTCTATTTGTCCTAAAATAGAACCGTTTTCTGAAGTTGCTGTGTAAAATCGTTTTACAAAAGCTGCACTGTAGTTTGTTAAAAAAAAAAAAAAAAAAAACCTTTGCCATGCTATTTCACATTTTTGAGTTGATGTATGCAAGTAAGGGGAAGGACAATCTTTTATGTAGAAGGCATTTAATTGATTTATGAATATGTTTTTTCGACTTGGTCATAAATGTCCGTCTCTTTCTTCTTTGGGATTTAATCATGGAACATATATTTAGATTGATTAGCCTTGCTAAAAAAAAACTCCAAGCAATGTCAAAACATACAATATTTATAGAAATACATAAGGCTATAGTTATAGTACAATAGTGTTTTTGCCCTGTAACTTTTTAGTTCTTAAAATAACAGTATACTTATCACATACCCTAAACTGTGAAGATGAGCATCCAGTACTTTAGAGCCCATGAAGATGAATGATGTGAACCAGCAGCAATAAGGTACAGGTGAAAAGAGGAATGCCATCTTCTGTGAGGTTAGCAAAATGCACTCTATTTATGTAGCTCCAAAGTTGGAAGAATGAGCCAGGCCAGGCAGGGTTATTTAGGAGAAATGTTTGGACATTTTTCATTTGAATTTACACGAAGACCTGGAATGAGCCATGCTTTATGAGTCCTGCAAAAGGGGGCTTTGTTTTGGGAATACACGGTGACGGATTTACAATTTTGCCACGTGTAGGCACGCCTCCTCTTACAGCGTCCTGACGTCACATGGTGACACTTTGTCATGGCAGCGCATTGCCATGTGACATCTGACACTGCGCCGCTGCAGAAGGAGGAGGGTGACACTGCAGAAGAAGGTAACAGACCTTCACAGAGGCCCCACGCTCTATCCCGGCAATCAAACAAAACAAAACAAACCTTACCAAGACGAATTCTGTCTTTATTGTGAATATGTGGCAAATGAAGATGCAGCCAGTTTCTTTTAATCGTGTTGTGACAGTAGGGGGTAACCAGGATACAGTATAAAGGTTTAAGCCCATCTGGTTACCCCTGAAACCCTGGGGTCCCTGGCAGCTACCTACTGTAGCACCATAAGCCAAGGACCAGGGAATACACATGTGAAAAATAAAGTGACCCCTGCTTTTCCTGTTTACATGTTCTCTTAGTCCTAGAAACGTGAAACATCTTGTGTGTAAGTTTTATATGGGATATTTGGGTCAAATGCAATTATTTTGTTTGTAGGAGTTCGGGGGCCTAAGATATCGGTAGTCCCCTAATTCTCCCTGACGTGCAGGCTGCCCAGTGTTCCCCAGACTCCTGGTTTTTGAGCCTAGATATCCCAGATCCATCTCCCGCACAAATATGGGCCTCCCCAAGAGATATTCTGTAATAAAACATATTTTATTATGAGTTGTGCATTTACTATAAATGTCTATCCAGTCAGCCCGGGCATATACAAAGGTGCCAGGAAGTCTGGATAGACATCATAGTTCAAAGGGGAGACAGAATGTTGAGAGGTGTCGGGGTGCTAATTGGCTGGGGTAGGGCGGAGTACTGAGTCCGGAGAACAGAGATGCTCTGCGGGGAGGATCCTCTGGTCTGCCAGACTCAGTGGAGCCTGCCCAGTAGGTGGCAATGGTTTGACTAGGGGAAGCAGCAGAATGTCGGCGTGTTTCCCATTGGTCAATTCGTATGTCCCGCCCACGTGGCATCCCGAGCCGGTTTGGCACACCCCATACTCTGACGTCAGCCCCTATTCCTGTGGGCTGGCGGGGAGGATTTCCCACTCTCTGATTGATCGCGCCTCCTACTTCCATGCTGAACATAGAACAGCGGAAGGTATGTAAGGAGAAGCCCCAGTCAGAGAACCAGACCATATTGTGGCTTGAGTCGATGACGCGAGGGTGGGCTTTCAAAGTTGCTCTGATCCAAATAGCAGAGCAACCGGCTTCATTTTGAAGCTAGGAAAGTTTGCCCTGCAGAGACTGTCAGACGCGAGGACCAAGTTCTCATTTTAGAACGTAGCAGTCGCGGCTAGGAACTGAAGCCGAAAGAGGACCAGGAAGCCCGGGTGTATATCCCAGTCAGGGTAAGCCCTCTGAAGCGGGCGCCCTGCACTTCTTTTAGTCCAGATTTCATCACCAGCGACCCAGTAAGTGTGTATATTCTCTGTATCTTTGTATTTCACTGTGTGTACGCGGGTTTACCCGAATAAATCTCATTTTATTCCACAACTGTGTTTTGCCTAGTGAATGATCCCGGTATAAATTTGTTAAATGTCCTGGTCTCCCGTGACACTTGTCGTTATGTGTTTTCTTGAGGACGATGAGTTGGTTAGAGAAGATACATTCAGTAATTCAGGATTCCCTGATCATTCATTTATTTGTGGTTCCCAATCCTACCACTTCCAGCTTTTTTCCTCATTTGAAAAGTCTCCCAGCTGTTCAAACATTCTTCATATGTTTTTTTAATCCCTTAATGTCTCCACTTGTCCATCCATGTACTTTATCTACTTATTTTAAGCATTTTGTTAGCCAGAACAGCAAACCTCACTTTAAAATGGTTTAGCAGAACAGAATTAAGTGAGCTTGAACCTATCCCTATAACGGAATTTATCAGTAGCTTTGCTACCTCTATGGAGTATGATGCTAGGGAAAGAAAATTGGCCATACATTTATGGAAAACATATAGAAAAAGCCTGCACTCCTCCCAAATTAGCTTGCAATTTATTAGTGAAATTCTAATTTTTTATCCTGTCTTATAACAAAGAAGTCATTTAGTTGCAGCATTTGATCAAAAAATTATTCAAACAAGAGAAGTGTGTGTTTATACAGTGTGTGTGTGTGTGTGTGTGTGTGTGTGTGTGTGTGTGTGTGTGTGTGTGTGTGTGTGTGTGTGTGTGTGTGTGTGTGTGTGTGTGTGTGTATATATATCTACTATATATTTCTGAAAGTGTCCTATGTGTCCGGGTCTGTATGTGTCTCCCTGTGCCCCTCCCCGTGTCCCTAGCGGCAATCTCATTGGACCTTGGGCCAGGCCAATGAGATTGCTCCCTTGGGCCGCCCGCCCCCGCACACCTCTCATTGGCCTGAGGCGGAGTGAAGGGCACACACACACACACACACACACACACACACATCACTATACACACACACACACACACACACACACACACACATCACTATACACACACACACATCACTATACACACACACACACATATCACTATACACACACACATCACTATACACACACACACACACACACACATCACTATACACACATACACACACACACACACACACACACACATCACTACACACACACACACACACACACACACACACACACACACACACACACACACACACACACACACACACACACACACACACACACACACACACACACACACACACATCACTATACACACACACCACTATACACACATCACTATACACACACACACCACTATACACACATCACTATACACACACACACACACACACATCACTATACACACACACACACACACACACACCACTATACACACACATACACCACTATACACACACACACATCACTATACACACCTCCCCAAGAGATATTCTGTAATAAAACATATTTTATTATGAGTTGTGCATTTACTATAAATGTCTATCCAGTCAGCCCGGGCATATACAAAGGTGCCAGGAAGTCTGGATAGACATCATAGTTCAAAGGGGAGACAGAATGTTGAGAGGTGTCGGGGTGCTAATTGGCTGGGGTAGGGCGGAGTACTGAGTCCGGAGAACAGAGATGCTCTGCGGGGAGGATCCTCTGGTCTGCCAGACTCAGTGGAGCCTGCCCAGTAGGTGGCAATGGTTTGACTAGGGGAAGCAGCAGAATGTCGGCGTGTTTCCCATTGGTCAATTCGTATGTCCCGCCCACGTGGCATCCCGAGCCGGTTTGGCACACCCCATACTCTGACGTCAGCCCCTATTCCTGTGGGCTGGCGGGGAGGATTTCCCACTCTCTGATTGATCGCGCCTCCTACTTCCATGCTGAACATAGAACAGCGGAAGGTATGTAAGGAGAAGCCCCAGTCAGAGAACCAGACCATATTGTGGCTTGAGTCGATGACGCGAGGGTGGGCTTTCAAAGTTGCTCTGATCCAAATAGCAGAGCAACCGGCTTCATTTTGAAGCTAGGAAAGTTTGCCCTGCAGAGACTGTCAGACGCGAGGACCAAGTTCTCATTTTAGAACGTAGCAGTCGCGGCTAGGAACTGAAGCCGAAAGAGGACCAGGAAGCCCGGGTGTATATCCCAGTCAGGGTAAGCCCTCTGAAGCGGGCGCCCTGCACTTCTTTTAGTCCAGATTTCATCACCAGCGACCCAGTAAGTGTGTATATTCTCTGTATCTTTGTATTTCACTGTGTGTACGCGGGTTTACCCGAATAAATCTCATTTTATTCCACAACTGTGTTTTGCCTAGTGAATGATCCCGGTATAAATTTGTTAAATGTCCTGGTCTCCCGTGACACTTGTCGTTATGTGTTTTCTTGAGGACGATGAGTTGGTTAGAGAAGATACATTCAGTAATTCAGGATTCCCTGATCATTCATTTATTTGTGGTTCCCAATCCTACCACTTCCAGCTTTTTTCCTCATTTGAAAAGTCTCCCAGCTGTTCAAACATTCTTCATATGTTTTTTTAATCCCTTAATGTCTCCACTTGTCCATCCATGTACTTTATCTACTTATTTTAAGCATTTTGTTAGCCAGAACAGCAAACCTCACTTTAAAATGGTTTAGCAAAACAGAATTAAGTGAGCTTGAACCTATCCCTATAACGGAATTTATCAGTAGCTTTGCTACCTCTATGGAGTATGATGCTAGGGAAAGAAAATTGGCCATACATTTATGGAAAACATATAGAAAAAGCCTGCACTCCTCCCAAATTAGCTTGCAATTTATTAGTGAAATTCTAATTTTTTATCCTGTCTTATAACAAAGAAGTCATTTAGTTGCAGCATTTGATCAAAAAATTATTCAAACAAGAGAAGTGTGTGTTTATACAGTGTGTGTGTGTGTGTGTGTGTGTGTGTGTGTGTGTGTGTGTGTGTGTGTGTGTGTGTGTGTGTGTGTGTGTGTGTGTGTGTGTGTGTGTGTGTGTGTGTGTGTGTGTGTGTGTGTGTGTGCGGAAGGTATGTAAGGAGAAGCCCCAGTCAGAGAACCAGACCATATTGTGGCTTGAGTCGATGACGCGAGGGTGGGCTTTCAAAGTTGCTCTGATCCAAATAGCAGAGCAACCGGCTTCATTTTGAAGCTAGGAAAGTTTGCCCTGCAGAGACTGTCAGACGCGAGGACCAAGTTCTCATTTTAGAACGTAGCAGTCGCGGCTAGGAACTGAAGCCGAAAGAGGACCAGGAAGCCCGGGTGTATATCCCAGTCAGGGATATACTATACACACACTATACACACACACTATACACACTATACACACACTATACACACACACTTCACTATACACACACACACACACACATCACTATACACACACACACACACACACACACACACACACACACACACACACACACACACACACACACACACACACACACACACACACACACACACACACATCACTATACACACACACACACACACACACACACACACACACACACACACACACACACACACACACACACACACACATCACTACACACACACACACACACACACACACACACACACACACACACACACACACACACACACACACACACACACACACACACACACACACACACACACACATCACTATACACACACACACATCACTATACACACACACACACACATCACTATACACACACACACACACACACACACATCACTATACACACACACACACACACACACACACACACACACACACACACACACACACACACACACACACACACACACACGTCACTACACACACACACACACACACACACACATCACTATACACACACACACACACACACATCACTAAACACACACAACCCCCCCTTCCCCACACACACGGTGTTACATACATTAGCGGGGCTCACAGTGTTAGCAGCACATCTCCCGCTCTCTTCCCCACCGGTCCCGGAGGCTCCGCCTCTCCCTGTTTCCCGCGCTTTCACCCCCCCCCCCCCTCCACGTGGGAGCTGCCGGACGGGGGAGGGAGCTGCCGGACGGGTGAGGGAGCTGCCGGACGGGTGAGGGAGCTGCCGGACGGGTGAGGGAGCTGCCGGACGGGTGAGGGAGCTGCCGGACGGGTGAGTGAGCGGCCTTCACCTCCCCTCACCACCCTTCACCTTCCCTCACTCACTTCCCCTCCACCACCCCCCCCCCCGGCACCGCTACAGTCAGCGGGGGAGCGGAGTGAGCGAGCGCGCGCCAGGGACACAGCGGGGGAGCGCCCACAACACGCTGCCTCCCGCCTCAGATCCACGTGGGAGCTGCCGGACGGGTGAGGGAGCGGCCTTCACCTCCCCTCACCCACCCCTCACTCCACTTCCCCTCCACCTCCCCTCCCTCCACCCCCCTTCCACTTCACCTCCCCTCCAACCCCCCTTAACCTCCCCCCCACCCCCCCCCTTAACCTCCCCTCCACCCCCCCTTAACCTCCCCTCCACCCCCCCCTTAACCTCCCCTCCACCCCCCCCCTTAACCTCCCCTCCACACCCCCCCTTAACCTCCCCTCCACCCCCCCTTAACCTCCCCTCCACCCCCCCCCCCCCTTCACCTCCCCTCCACCCCCCCTTCACCTCCCCTCCAATCCCCCCCCTTCACCTCCCCTCCACCCCCCCCTTCACCTCCCCTCCACCCCCCCCTTCACCTCCCCTCCACCCCCCCTCCACCCCTCCCCTCCACCTACCCTCCACCCCCCCCTTCACCTCCCCTCCACCCCCCCCCCTTCACCTCCCCTCCACCCCCCCCTTCACCTCCCCTCCACCCCCCCCCTTCACCTCCCCTCCACCCCCCCCTTCACCTCCCCTCCACCCCCCTTCACCTCCCCTCCACCCCCCCTTCACCCCCCTCCACCTCCCCTCCACCCCCGCTTCACCTCCCCTCCACACCCGCTTCACCTCCCCTCCACCCCCGCTTCACCTCCCCTCCACCTCCCCCTTCACCTCCCCTCCACCCCCGCTTCATCTCCCCTCCACCCCCGCTTCATCTCCCCTCCACCCCCGCTTCACCTCCCCTCCACCCCGGCTTCACCTCCCCTCCACCCCCGCTTCACCCCCGGTTCACCTCCCCTCCACCCCCGCTTCACCTCCCCTCCACCCCCACCTTCACCCCCACCTTCACCCCCCCCCCCTCCACCCCCACATTCACCGCCCCCTTCACCCCCACCCCCCTTCACCTTCACTCCCCCCTTACAACCTCCCACCTCCCCCCCTTCCCACCTTCCCACCTTCCCACCACCTTCCCACCACCTCCCCCCCCTTACCACCCCCCCTTCATCTACCCTCACCCCCCCTTCACCTCCCCCCCAGCCCCCCACCTACCCCCTCCACCCCCCCTTCACCTCCCCTCCGCCCCGCCTTCACCTCCCCTCCGCCCCGCCTTCACCTCCCCTCCGCCCCCCCTTCACCTCCCCTCCGCCCCCCCTTCACCTCCCCTCCGCCCCCCCTTCACCTCCCCTCCGCCCCCCCTTCACCTCCCCTCACCATCCCCCCCCTCACCACCCATCCTCCTCACCTCCCCTCCGCCCCCCTTCACCTCCCCTCACCACCCCCCACCACCCCTCCGACCTCACCTCCCCTCCTTCAATGCCTTTCGTCCGCCCTCCTGCCTCTGCCTTTCGCCAACCCGCACTTCTGCCTTTCACCCGCCCACCGCTCACCCCTGCGCCACACAGCCGCCGCACGCACTCAACAGACACCCGCCACTCGACACACACCCGCCGCCTCTCACCCACCCCACACACTCGACACACACCTGCCACATCCTGCCCCTACGCAACAATATCACTGACCAGCTGTCACCCGCACTCGCCACACACCCGCCGCCTCACACCCTAGCAGGACCCCGACCCACAGCCAGCACTCACTACCCACGCCCCACCCGTACTGAACACCCACCCGCTGCCTCACACCCTAGCAGGACACACGCCTCACATTTTCACATCACTTATGTCACCAAAATATACATTGTACTGTGGTGTGTTTACAATAAACCATTTTTATACAACATCGTATTACATTTTCTTCCATCTTTCTTTTCAACATTATTATCCAACCTTTCCAACACATACTCATCTATTGTTCCACCATTTATAAATAATACTACCTACAGTATTACGCATTTACATCCCGGGCAAAGCCGGGTCTCTCAGCTAGTATATATATATATATGAGAGTGTTGTGTGGAGGTGTACTGCCCAGTTTTATTATATCTCCACTCACTGGCTTGCTACAGCAATTTATTGCGTTTTTGGAAGTATTACTCTCAGCTGTGCACTCGTTGCATACATGGGAACTTTTTCCGGTTGAATCCACTGACGTCACTGAGTTCTCGCGGTATCTGGAGCTGAGTATTCACTGTGTGACGCAGGATTGAGAGGAAGGCGGCGTCCCTCGTGTTCCCCGGGCTCCGGAGGTGTTCATAGAGGCTGCTGCAGTGTACCTACACCTGACACTATACCAAAGTCATCTGCTACCGGGTTCCTGCGTCAGACTGGCTGAGTTTTACTCAAAAATGCTTTTTATTAAGCTATGTTTGTGAGTGTGCATTTTTAAATCCTTGACTCCATAAATATATTGTTATACCTTTTACGCTATGAGTGCACCTGTTTTTTCTGTGTTTATATATATATATATATATACATATATATATATATATATATATATATATATATATATATATATATATATATATATATATATATATATATATATATATATATATATATATATATATATATGTATATATATATATATATATAGTGCTATATAGTACTATATCAAGTGCGCAGATATCCTAAAGTGAGTAAATGGATCTCTATGCAGCCTAAATGCTGGTTAATCACAATTTAACCCAATGTATTCATAGAAAACAATGCATTCGGCGCAATGAGATACATATATTAATAAGTAATGGTAGATGGGTTATATATGAGGAAAGGGCATCAAACTCAAAGATATCAATAATAACTATAATGGAGGTAAGAAACTGCTCAACAGCACACATACTGTAGATAAAGGAAACAATCTGTCACAGTTCACATGCAGTGATTCCCTTTCATTCCTGTTACAGAAAAAATAGTCCCATGAAAAGTCCAGAAAAAATCTAAACACCTGAGAGAGTGACAAACCCAAAAAAGATACTATTTAGACTGTCTCCTCACGAAAGGAATCAATAGTCCCACTGTCTTTTCAACGTAGCAATTTCAGATAACTCAAAGGTCCTCCCGATCAAACAGATCTCTGCAAAA